>NC_036464.1:3523479-3805979 GCF_002775205.1 Xiphophorus maculatus | reverse complement strand
ATAAGTCGTGTTTCCATCAACATTTTTATGCACCTTTTGAATTGTTTCATTAAAAACAGTTAACAAAAAAGTCAAAATTTGAAATAACTTCATCGATTTGGCAGCAAAAAAAAAGAGTTTTTACGCTGGCTTGAGGTGGTTTTTGGCTTTTCCAAAAGAGGAAGATGGAAACACATTTGTAGAATAAGTTCTGACATAATGAACTTTCCCATAAACTGCTACCTTACCAGAGGCACAAAATGTGGAGAAATGCCTAATCCCAAAACGGAGGAGAGGACTCTGCACTTTCCTGAGATGTGTCATCTTGTTTATTTCATCCATGAAACCTGATAAACCCGGGTTGATTCGCTCCAAACCAGTAGGTTTCTTCTACTTTTTATGTTTTATTGCAAACTTTTAAACGTCCATTTAAACTTTGCATGACAGTCCAATGGAAACATGCGACAGAGTCAGATCTGGAAATAATACTGTAGGTGACACAGGGTTTCACCCTGCTGCAAAACAACAGACTTCTTCAAGTATTTATTGTGCACAGACCGAATCAAAGCACTCAGGGGCGTGACTCTGATCAATTGTGGTTCAGTATGTTCATTAGAGAAACTCTCATTATTTTTGGCACTTGAGGTTAATTTGCAGTATTTCTGCTACCAGTCTAAAACCTAAAACTTGAGATTAATTGCTCACCTCAGATCCAACTGTAGCAAAAATACAAAAGACGTCTGCACAGTGCCAGTCTCCACTAATGGCTCATTTATTGCTCCTTGGTGCAATAAATGTAGCTTGCACCAAGGTGCAATAAAGAAGCCATTAGAGGATTCCTGTAGTGTTCCTTCAGAAAGCATTTTTTGCTACAGCGTATCTCTGTTGTGTTGTGGCCCAGTGGCTGATTCAAAGTGCCACAGGGTTTTCTAAAGGACCCTTTAGCTCTAAGTTTTGTACCTGTGTTGTTGTGGTGCTTGACTTATGAGACCTGGAGCTAACAATCATGCTGGTCATCTGATTACATCCACACTGAACTAAATCCAGGGTGATGTTGCTCCAAACAATTTTATCAGACGGCCTTTGGAATGAATTTTTCCTGCGTGTTTAGAAGCTTGAATCCAGTCCTCTCATTGTCTTTCATTGTTGGCGTCACGCGTTTAAAGACGGCATTTTGCATTGAGGCTCCAAAGATATTTTGGTTTCATCTGACCAGAGCAACTTCCAGTGCGTGTTTGCTGTGTCTCCTAAACACCGAAAAGGAAACTCCTCCTGCTGCAGTAACGTCAGGGTGTTTGGCCGTGTGTGTTGTTTACAACTGTAGCCTACAGTAAACACATCAATCATGATGGAGAGGAATGACCCTTACACAAGTTCACAAGAAAAAACAATGATTGAGGAGCTGGAAAATCTCATTTCATATTTTCATGTCAGAAAAATACAATTGTAGCATTTGCTAAGGCTAACAACGCAGCAGTGAGCAGTTAGCTAAGATGCTAACATCTGGAAGTTGAGCAGTTGGGGGCTTTCCTGCCCACCCAACAAACACCCACAAAATTCACACCAATCACTCAATAATTTCACATGGAGAAACGAGCAAAATGTTCACCAGGTGAGTTCTGACAAGATGAGGATGAGAACAAAATCAACACAATTTTCATCACGTATCTTGCGAACTTGAGAACCGATTTCAAAAGTTTGGCTCCACCACACAGAGTCCATAAGAAATGAGACTTTCTTCTATCAGCAAGTGCTTTTTTGTTGCCACTCTTTCATGAAGGCCAGATTTGTGACTAACTCTGACCCTAAGCAGCTCCTTCAGAGTAACAATTGTCTGCTTGTCCTCTCTGCTAGATTAACTGTATAGCTCTGTCCTGAAGTGCTTTGCAGGTGTACCACGCTTAATGGCGGACTTAAGAAAGTTCTGCAAGATGTCAAAAAGGTTCTGATATTGTTTTATAAACCTCCACAACTTCCTCCCTGACCCGTCTGCTGTGTTCCTTGGTCTTCATGAGGCTAATCTTCTCTAACAAACCTCTGAGAGCTTCGAACAACAGCAAGATTTATACTAGAATAAAATTACATATAGGCAAATTTTAAAAGCCTTTCCTTCCACTCTACGATTGCACACTACTTAGTGTTTTTCTGTCACATAAATTACTTTTAAATACATTAAATTTGTGGCTTTAACTTGACAATATGTAAAAAAGATCAAATGTAATTCAGAGCTATCTCCTGTTGTATCTAATAGTTTAGGGCAAAACTGAAAAACATGCAATATTACACAAGTGAATTGCTTTGACAGTTTCTATATTGCATTTAATTCTTTAATTTTCAGGAATTGTGTTAGTTTCTGAACCCAAAATAATGCGATTTTATTTTAATGAATGTTTAATGTGAACTTGGAGAGAGATCCCATCTGCACTTGAAAAACAATTAGGAAAAAGAGAGCAGGACTGATGCAAATGTATTGAGGTCAGCTTGGTTTCATTTCACTCTGGGGAGGTTTCGGCGAAGCAAAAGCAGTATTTTCCTTTGTTATAAAGTCCAAACATTAAAAAAATATAAAAACCCAGAGCATCAGGGTGCTGGAGCTCGCACCACCTGGTTAATCTTGCAGCGTGGAAGCTATAAAGTTTGTTTGTGCTTGTGAAGCTGAAAGAGCTGAGTTACACAGCAGGAGAGAGAAAGTAAGAGACAAGAGGGAGCAAGAAGGAAGAGGTGGAGAGTTTGAGGCCTGGGTCAAGTCCTCAAAGTGGAGAACTGTTCTAGTTAAAGATCTTTAAATAGGGTTATTCACAAGAATGCTTTGCTCTCATCTGTCTCTGCTCTTGTTGAGGCACCATGGGATAAACTGGGGGCCAGGCGTCATGGTAAAATGGGTTGAGATTGAAGCAGAAGGCTGCATCTCCACTGAAAAAACACAAAATCCTACCAAATATTTAGCAAACCTGAAGTAAGACAAAGCCCATTTCATTTGTACACACTGTTAAACTAAAATCTCCAGCATGGGGAAGTGGGATGAGCTCGGATTTTCTTGACACCCCCTCCACGAGGTCAGACCTTTCACATGCTGGGAGTCCATCACCCTCCTGCAGTTCGCCGTCCTCATCCCCTGGAAAGAGAAGATGTTCGTCTGGGATGTGAAGATGCAGATTCTTCATCCTCAGTTGTCACAGAGGGCTCAGTGTAGTCATCAAAACTCCACTTCTCTTGACACCCCCTCCTTGGAGTTTTGATTTCCCCCATGAGGTGATGAATGTCGAAGAAAACTTGGATCGCTCTGATTCTTCTACAAGAACCTTCGCTGGATGAACTGTCAGTTCTTCAGGATGTGGGATGATTCTTTAGGGAAGATGGGCTGAGACAGAAGGCCTCAAACAAAAAAAAAAATTCTGGCTGTTCAGCAGAGCAAAGCAAAAAGCATAAGCATCATGACGCTTTATCCGTAATCATGATCCTTTTCCATTTTAATCCATCAGGTTGTGACAGGAGTTCTTCTTTAGCATAATCCAATTTCTTCACGGCCCTCCCAGTCCAAAGCCTTGAAGTTGTTCTTTGAACGGCAACCTTCCTGTAATAGTGGCCAGTCTACTGTAGGATGGCATGGTGCTTGATTCTCTGGCCATCTTCTCGTAATGTTCTGGTTTGCTGTAGCTAAGAACTGGCTTGAGCACTGCTTCCTCATGGACCCCTTTCTTCATCAGTAGTACTGTGTTGAAGTTCAGTACTTACTTTACAAAATCTTGGGCGTTGAATCTCAGCTTGATCCCCGTAGCTGCAGGCCGATCTTGAGCTTTAATCCAAACTCTCTGCCCTGTTTTCAGTGACACTTTGAGCTGCAACTTCCCTTTTCCTCCTCTGAGCAAAAAGGAGAAGTGTCTTCGCCTCCCTGCTTTCTGTGACGTGAACGGAGTTCCTCTGCAGGGGAAGACCTGCTCTTCTAGCAGTTGTCACTGTGTCCATCAGCACCAAGAGGTACTTCTCACCTCTCTTTCCTGTTGTCCCCATTGGCTCTGCTACATCCATGCAGACTGAACCCCATGGGACTGTGCTCTTGATGAACAAACCTTCCATCCGCTGCCCTGGGTGCCCTGCGTATCGACCACATACCTCAAAGTCACACAGCTGCATCGGATGGGCTGAAGGGACATCCAGCAGTCCTGCTTGCTCAGTTCTTCACGGGGGTGTAGCACGCCTGCATATTCGAGGGCCTTATGCACGCACCGTACTACCTGGTCCCCGTGCTACTCTAGGACCACCTGTCCTTAGGTGTTCTGTCCCACCTCGACACCGGCAGAGACAACCTTTCTTAGTGGCACGAAAGGTCGTCATCTTTGCCCCTCCATAGGGCTTCTTCTCAGGTGTGCGCCTTGTCGCTGCACCTCAAGTTTCGGGCGGAGCCTCAGTTCTGCTTTCTTCTTCCACAAATCTTTGTGTGCCACGGGCTTGCCCTTTGCAGTCTCGAAACCATTTTCTTCCCAAATGGCCAAGTCCTCTCTAAGGGCCTGAGCACAGTAGTAACTGTCAGTTACTAACCTGGCACTCTTGATTTTCCTTTTCACCAGCTCCAGCAATCCTTCCAGTACTGCCGTTACTTCTCCGGCTTGAGCACTACCGGGAGCTTTTCCTTTCTGACGGCATCTCTCTTTGCCATCTTGCTTCAGAATAAATCCCCAGTATGCCGACTGGTCGGACCCCTTTCTGGATCCATCGGTGTAGATTGCCCCTTCCAGTTGTCCTGGCTTCTCAGATGTCGCTTGCGGTGGTTTCTTACTGGTGGGTTGTGCTGGCCCAATTTCAAGCTCCGGGTCCAGCAGGATGTCTTTAACCATGTCTGCGTCTGTGTGATGATGTCAGCTGCTGGTGTTTGTTCCTCTGTTGCCGGATGTCTTCTCGATGGCTGCAGTGGAGGACGCGGTGTGCTTCCTCATCCATCGTCAGCTGATGATACTTTTCTGTGTTTCTTGTGCATGCTTGCAGGCTGGTCTTTTCTTTTCTTGTCAGCATTACATCACGATCCACTCCAGCAAGAGTGAGCCAACTTTTCTTTGTCAGGGGTTGATGTTTCAGTTCCTCATTCTTGGAACCAACTTCCCCACTTGCTTCAGGTCTGAGTCACAGTAGCTGTGCAGAAACTGATGCAGTTCTGTTGAGGTCTCCTCTTTCTCCAAACGATCTGGGCGGCCGGCTTCCTCCGGTTTCTTCCCCAGATTTTCCTCCTCGAAGTGATCATCCATCACTCCGTCTCTCTGTCGGTTCGAGTTGTCTATCCCCCAAAGCCTCTCTTTGCGCTCTCGAGCAGGGATGGGTCTAGACTATGTTGGCTACTAGCTTCACTGTCTGGATCCGGTCATCTATCCTCAGTAGAAGCTTTCCCTCACCTGTATGCCATACAGTTACTGCAAGGGTTGTGACTGACGGCCATATCAGTCACCATTAACTCTATTCCTTAAGAGTTAACAAACCAAGTGAGCTATTCAGATCCTCACATCTGTTTTTACTGACTTGGCATAGGGCCCTCCTACTCTGTTAGTCTGGGCCCCACGTTGGGCGCCACTTGTTGTTGCGCAACACCCCCCCCCCTCCTTCCTGTCTCTACTCTCTCACTCTCGTACTTCCTCTTCTGAGAGGGGAGATGTGCTACCAGCTCTCCATCTAACGGGTTAATTGAGTTTCCTAAATCTGCCGGGATTTACCCTGTCCAGAACTGAAGTAAACTCTGTTTAAGCTGGTTTCGAGAAACGATTCACCTGATTTTTAACGGCCTACATCCAGGTGTCTCACCCTTCTTCCCTCTGTGAATTAGCCAGACTGAGCAGCCTACAGCCAACTAGTTTCACAGAGCACACCTGTTAACGGTCGCTCGTTCTCTTATTTTACAACTTGCATTTGTTATTGAACCAGGTAGGTTTTAGTGACTCGGGCGAGTCCCAAGGATGACGTTTTAAATTTGGGCTACCAGCAACTTAAAAACATTTTAAACTTTTTCCTCTCCAGAATCAAACATCACAGCTATTTTACAACCATCAAAGAACTTTAAGGTGACTCATTAACTGAATGTCCACAACATCTTTTAGATTTTCTTTATGCTAAATATTTTATTAGTAAGGCATTTTTGCAAGGGTCAGTACAGCTTAATTCAGTAGCAGAAATAATCAAATAAGTAAAATCAGTCATCTAGTCTATCTTTCCCTACTGCTGACTGAGAACTAAAAAAGGGAACCTTTGAGAGAGACGGACGGAGCCTGGCGCCTCGAACCCCAGACCTGGCACGACGACGAAGAAGGTGCTGCAGCAGGAGGAAGACGCCGATCGATGAAGGCCAGGATCTCCGCAGGTCTGATGATGAAGAAGGTGTTGCAGCAGGAGGAAGACGCCGATCGATGAAGGCCAGGATCTCCGCAGGTCTGATGATGAAGAAGGTGTTGCAGCAGGAGGAAGACGCCGATCGATGAAGGCCAGGATCTCCGCAGGTCTGATGATGAAGAAGGTGTTGCAGCAGGAGGAAGACGCCGATCGATGAAGGCCAGGATCTCCGCAGGTCTGATGATGAAGAAGGTGTTGCAGCAGGAGGAAGACGCCGATCGATGAAGGCCAGGATCTCCGCAGGTCTGATGATGAAGAAGGTGTTGCAGCAGGAGGAAGACGCCGATCGATGAAGGCCAGGATCTCCGCAGGTCTGATGATGAAGAAGGTGTTGCAGCAGGAGGAAGACGTTGATCAGCGAAGGCAGGAATCTCTGTAGGTCTGATGAGCTTCTTCTCCGCATGGATGGTGAGGTCACACAGGACTTGGTGCTGGCAGGAAGGAAGGCACCAGTTCTTCTTCTTTGTCTTTGCCTTTGTCTTCATCTTTGTCTTTGGGGTCTGAACCCAGCCGATGAGAGAAGTGCGATTCGAAGCCACAGGTTGTGGGCCAGACGGGTTGGTCCCCATGGCCGGACAGTCTTCGGCTCTGTGGCTCCGGCTCTTCTTCAGCTGCAGAGTTCTTTGTCCATCTCTTGGCTCGAAGCTGCCCGGAGGATCCAACAAAAAGTTCCTCTTTTGCACCCACCTTATATAGGGTTTATCCACCCTTTCGGTGCGTTTTCATTGGCTGTCTGCTTAGACAGATGATCTCATATCCATCACTGTCTTACAGACATTTCCTGATGTCTGTGCTAATGTCTCAGGGTTGCTCAACCTCCTATGTCCATTGCCTGCACAACCTTTCACCTACTCTCTAAATAAGGCGTTGATCATCTCTGCTCTCCTGTTAGTTCCTTGCCTTTCACCTTTCACCTACTCTCTACCTCCAACATATCAGTGATGTTTAATTGCAGTTACACCTTTTACACCATTTCAAGTTCAATGTCAAAATCACATTTATATCACATTTATTTTCTTTAGCTTCTCTGATCTAGCATTCATTTATAATTTTATAACCATAACTTATATCACATTTATTTTCTTCAGCTTCTCTGATTTATCATTCATTTATGATTTTATAACCATAACTTATTAATTATCCTTATTATAATCCTAATGTGAGTTATTACAGATGTTTTTCTGAAAAGAAACCAAAAGAATAATACATGATTCTAATTATTTACTACTAAAGTTACAGTTACTTGTTTTCCTTGTAAGTGTTCCCACAAATATAAGTGTAAGTATTATTACAAGTAAACCAATATTAATATAAGTATTTTACTTTGAATCTTATCAAATTACCCAAAATGTTTTAGATTTCATTCTTTAAAACTTTCATGATTTAAAATAAGAAATAGTCTCAGCTATTTTTTATAAATCTGCAGGCTGGAACTTACTTCCTCTTTTTCCAGGAAACCTGCTTTTCCTGTTTAATGACTCTCTCTGACTGACTATGATTTCTTATGATTAAATAGAGAAAAGTAGAATTAAAGCAAAGTTTGCATGAGACAAAAACAACACACACAACCAGATTTATTTTATTGACACTTAAGTCTACTGTTGGGCCTAGATATCACTTGAGTGATTCATTTTAAAGATAACTTTATTTATTATTACTGTTAAACTAAAATCTCCAGCATGGGGAAGTGGGATGAGCTCGGATTTTCTTGACAACACTGTGAAACACTTGAAGGTGGTTTAACTTGAAAATTCAAGTCTGCCTGCTGACTTGAAAACGCAATTTAAGTCAACAAGAAAATTGTTTTGCTTTCATCATAAATGCATCATGCAGTCACCAGTTGTGAAAACAAATAACAGACATTACATTTTGCCAAGGACTAAAACCAACGACACACATCAAATATGCTGGTTAATGTTTCATTTATTATGACCCAAAAGTAACTAACAGTTTGGTTTTTAGCCTTGATTTAAAGAAACTCAGTGTTTCAGCAGTTCTGAGGTTCTCTGGACGTTTGTTCCAGATTCGTGGTGCATAAAAGCTGAATACTGCTATTTTTCAACCATATTCCTTAATACTGATTAAAAATATACTAGTTTTTCTAGGGGGAATATTTTACGTATAACATGTAGAAAATGTTTTGTTATGAGTGAAAAAATCTCCCTTTGAAACTAGAACTTTTTTTCCATATTAAACATTAAATCAAAGCTATTTGCTCACTGAAAATGTATTTTTAAATGAGTTCTGTCTTATTTCAAGATATGTTGTGTTATGCAACAAATTTTATCAAGCATTTTTGGTCTAGTTTCTAGTGCAAATATCTTAGATCACTTGAAATAAGACAAAACTAACTTACTAAGTAACTTTGCAGCAAGATATCGATGCTTGTTTTAAGTAAATAATTCCTTAATATTGATGAAAAGTTCTACTGGCAGACATGGGAAAATGTCTTGTTATAAGTTAAATAAGCTACCAATGGAAGAAGTACTTAATCAGCAATATTAAGGAATTATTTACTTACAACAAACTCCTGTGTCTTAGTAAAAAGTTAGTTGTAAGATACTAAACTTGAAATAAGACAAAACTAAGATTCCTGCACTAGATACTAGACCAAAAATACCTGGTAAGATTTTGGTGTTTTTATAGTGAAACTCTGTAAAATGTTGTGTTTTTCCAGCGGTGTCATTGCTGACGTGTCTGGTTAGGATGGATCAACTTTATTCATCAGTGAATCCTGATAAAGAAGGACAAAATTCATAAATACAATCACGATGCATGTAGCAGGATCAGTGAAAGCAGTGGGATAATGAATCCGCTGTGCCAGGATCCATGCATGTGTTCAGTGGACTCATCTAACTTCCATCTGAATTCTTCCTGATTTCCCAGTGCAGCTGATTACCTCCAATTCAGCCGACTATCCGGGGAAAAGGATTCATTGTGGAACAATGAGCTGAGACTACGGGTCTTCGGATCGGGGAATGTCAGCTAAATGATCTCCAGTGGACGAAAGCTTAAATGGAAGCTAAATGCGACGCGAAGCACTCCTCTATCTGATGCTCATTACCCGCCTCTCCATTCCCCCGGAGACCTGGCTCAGCTTCACACTGAGCACTTTCCTGCCAGGAGGAGGGTGATTACAACATTTTGCTTGACAAAAAAGCTCCCCTCCCCCTCGCCTCTCTCCTCGTTTCCTGTTTTCTCCCTCACCCTTTTCTTCTCTGACTGGTCAACCCTGTTACTGCTCCCTCTCTCCTGCCTCTTCTCAGGCACTGCAGGCGATTTCCTACGGCGGCTGATTTGCCTCTTTGTCCTGCCCATGATTACAACACTTAGACACAAGCAGGCCGTGAATGGTATGGGAGAATTTTTATTCTCTGTCAGACAATAGCGAACAAGGGCGAATTATGAATTATGAATCATGCATCAGCGTGTAATTCAGGCGACAACAGCAACAACAACACAAAGGAGACACGGGAATCAGAAGCCGTTTGAAAGTAAATCACGGGAGAGGCCTGAGAGCAGCAAGCAGATGGGGTGATCATTGATGTGCGCACAGGGTACCATCCATCTAGGGAGAAGCGGAGGCCTATGCATTCCTCTGCCAAGGCTCGATGTACTCCAGGCCCAGATGGTCAAAGATGTCCTTTTCAGTCGTCGCTGTCAGGAACTCGTTCTAGAGACAGGACAAGCAAACACTGTGTCACCGGCTTGATCAGAAATGTGCAATAATTCCTAAACGTGTCTTTATTGTGCTTTGCAGCAAAGATTTTAATACATTTCATTGACACTTTGCATAACTGTTGTGTCCATTTATGTTGACTTCTTGTAAATAGTAAGTTCTATACCAAAAGTATTCGCTCACCTGCCTTTAACCACATATGAGCTTTAGTGACACCCCATTCCTAATCCATAGGGTTCAATATTAAAGTTTGTTTTTTTATCCCCAAACAATCACGTTGGAAGCGTGTGCAAAAACCAAACCACCTGCCCACGGCCTTTACAGAAATTTTTGGTTTTGGAACTTAAAACACTGCAACACCTGCAGAAAGTAGAGCATAATTATGAAATAAAAGTAGAATATTGCACTGCTTTCCTTTTAGCTTCTTAAATAAAAGCTAAAAACTGTGTTGTGCATTTACACCAAAACACGACCATCCAACTAAACCAGAAAGGTCGGAGACTATATGCGACACTGAACAGACTACACCCACTGTGAAAGGTGGTGGTGGCAGCATCATGCTGAGGCTGGTTTTCTTTAGCTAGGGAAAGAAAATTGGTTGGAGTTTTCTGGAGGATAAATGGAGAAAGGTACAGGACAACCCTTGCAGAAAATCTGTTAGACAGCATTAGTGTGTTGTAGCTACCATAAACATACAGCTGCAAACACAACCAAATCTCACCCAGTGTTTCTGTTAGTTTCTGGTGCAAATGTCTTAGTACACTAGAAATAACACAAAACTGACGTACAAGTAACTTTTCAAGATATATTCCCCATCTAATAAGTGAAATAATCTGTACATTATCAATATTTAATCATTCTTGACTTAAATCAAGCTCTTGCTGAAAACTTGCTTGTAAGTCAATTTTCTTTTATTTCAAGTGTACTAAAATATTTGCACTAGAAGCTCGACTAAAAATACTGGGTAAGATTTGGTGTTTTTATAGTCTAAATGGGATGGTTTTGATCATATTCATGTTTTAGAATGGCCTAGTCAAAGAAATTACACACTAGGGAACGCCCTCTTTGGGGCGTAGCTTGGACAGAGGCTAACAAAAGAAGTTACCAACTGCTGCTTGTCGCCATTTTGACTGTTAGCTCTTAAAGGTAGCATGTCAGAATGGACCAGCTGTATTTTGGTATAATAAATGGAATTCATAAAATCAGCTCACTGACTCTTCTTTAGCCTCATACATCAAGAACTCAGCATGGAAAACGGTTAATTCTCATCATCCGCCATGACAGACGCCAAAACAACCAATGTGCTCCTGTAAAAGCTGTCAAAAAACACACGTGGTAGGGTAATATCGCTTCTATTTAGTAGATTTCAAAATGGTCAGGGTGCTGCGTGGTCAGCTGCTCAAACAGACAAGGATAGAAACCAAACTTGTCTTTGTATTTTATAACTTTTGATAAGGGAGGTTATGGCGGCGACGGATAGCAGCTGTCAATCATAGCGACTGTCGGCCCTCTGCTCCGGTGTGCAGGGAAACGTTGTTTATGACAGTGACATAAATCATGTGGTTTGAATTCAGGCAAAGACGGTAATTTGATCAACACGTCAGCAGGGTGGCGGTACGGGTCGGTTTCTAATCTAGCCATTTCCAACTTTTGTAAATACAGCCGTCTATGAGCCCCAGCCAGGTGTGTTACGTTCAGATATATTAGCTCGACTCGAAGCCATGAATAAACTGGCAAAATGGACTGGTGACCTGTCCAGGGTGACCCCGCCTCTCGCCCGTTGACAGCTGGAGAGAGGCACCAGCACTCCTCCGGACCCCAGTGGGATAAGGGTGTAAAGAAAATGGATGGGGGTCAATATGAATAAACATCTGATCTGAACATTTAGGACAGAATCAAACAACCAACAGTTGAACCGACACACCACACAGAAAAAAAATAAAACAACCACATTTCCAAACATCATTTTTAACTTCTCCCTTTATTTCCGTAGGAACTTTACCTCGATTTCAAACTGCCAATATCACTTCGGGTCTACTTGAACCCTGGCTGCACAAACACCGAGACATGCCGAGGCTGCGTGGATTTAGAAGCCCACTCTCCTCCAACACATAAACACTTTAACCTTGCTCTAAGTGATTGCTCTCTTCAGCAGATGAGTATTTTCCCTGACAAATCACGGCAGGGCTATTAGGTGCCGGCCGTCCACCAGCACAATGTGAAGGCTTATGTCTCTATAGGAGTGGTGACGAGGCATGACTCACCTTGGGAGTGAAGCAGCCTGCAGAGACAGAGGGAGAGAAAGAGGCCTGTGATTGTGACACGCACTGCCTTCAAGTGCTAAACTGGACCCGACACCAGAGCTTGTCAGCTCCCACTGCCAGCCAAAGGCAGAGTTAACTGAGGGAAACTCGCAGACGGGGAGGAGAAGGAAAAACCACCAGAAGGCACGTCTCCCTCCATAGAGCTTTGTTATTTTTAATGCAAATGACAGGTTGGTCGTGCTGCAGGGAGAGTCGAGCGCTCGGCAGGAAACTTTGCTCATATCAGACCTGTTTAAATCTTTTTCCAGATGGGAGTTTGGTTGAAATTGCACCGTTTATATTTGGAAACTGCACTACAATTCTTTCATCAGTACGACGGCGTATCACAGCGACGCTAAGAAAATGCAAGAGAGGAAAGTTATACAATTCTGGCAATAAAAACATTCAATTTATTTTCTGTAATGCTTAACCTTCCCATATAAAAGATAAAAAAAAAAGGTATAGAGTTATCATATTCCACAAAAAAGTCATTTGAAATTAAAATTGTAATATTGAGAATATTACAATATAGAGTATATTTCTTATACTTACCTTACAATAAATATGGTACGTCATATTATGAGCATAAAAACGAAATAAAGTTTAATAATAAAGTTTAAGAATTATTTTTATATTACTTTGTTTTCAACATATAACTTTGTTCTCATGTCATGACTTTATCCTCATAATATGTTGAGTATATTCTTGTACAACTTTATTCTTGTAATAGTATGACGAGAATAAAGTCATAATATTTTGAGAATTACGGTAATACTACAACGTTATTCCTGTATTATTTCAAATTATTCTCATACGACTTTATTCTCATCATACCTTTACTTTATTCTTGTAATTTTATCACTTTATTCCCATAACTTTAATTTTGTTTTTTGTTAGTGTGAGCCTAATACTCCACTGTACGTCACTGCAACAGAAAATATAAATATGTAATTAACCTGACACTGCATAAAGCCCTAAGACAAGCATGAATAAATATTTTATTTTAGTTGTCTAATCAAAGAACAACATTTTTTCAAGAAAAAGGAAGATGTGAAGTGGAAACCTTTAATTTAACCAGCCATTCAGTCAGAGGATTGTGGTTTTACAACCAATCACATCTTCCACCAAACCTCTCTTCTCACTTCTACATTTTTCTTAGCATTTTGCCAACAAACCTGCATATAGAGTCATCAGAGAAAAACCTGACAATGCTGTGCAGGTCAAGGTGTGGCGCATTGTTTGTTTTTGGTTTCACTTTTATTCGGCTTTCTGACCTTACACTGGGCTGTGTTCATATATATTGTAACATGTGGTTAAAGAAAGCAGAGGATCATTACAAATCTATCTCAGACTGTCCAGGCTGACCCTGCTAGCATGATGGTGAAACCCATTTAAAAAAGAAAAGAAATTTGTGTATTTTCTGCACAACTGAGCCGCCGCTTGTTAAATTAATAAATTAGTGAGTCAGACAGGCTCAGTGAAGATGACTAACCGAAGTTCAAACTATTCAATCAGAAAAGCAAAGGAAGGGAATTGAAGTGACTTTGCGATGTGGGTGATGATGCGCTGGTCTGCGTTTCTCACGCAAAACCGTTAATTTTTCATATCAGAGGCCAGAAGAGAATTGTCAAACTCATTTGAGATGATAAAAAGCAAACAGAAATTCAAATGTTACAACCAAGGTAGGGGGCATATCAGTGATTGCAACCTTAGGTTGAACCTTGTAGTAGCTGGGCTACAGCAGCAGAAAACCAAACCGGGTTTGTTTCCTGCTGGACAAGAACAGAAAACTGAAGCTAAAACTCAGACTTGCCACAAATGGCCAATAATTGTTTGGAAACAAACTGCTTGAAGGCAAGATGTATATGCTTTGTGACATTATCACAAAGTAATTGCTAGAGTATGTTGGATTGATATCCGTTTTCTTAACTGGAGAAGATGGTAGAAAAAAGCAAAAGCTAAAATTAAAATTAGATGACATAACACAGGGTGTCAAAAACCTTAAAGGTGTATTGAAAAAGTCATTTAATTTAAATTTTTGCCTCAAAAAACGATCTGATTGGACGCTGGAAAAGATTATTGTGTTGGAGTGTGCTAAAAAGAGCTAGCCTAAAATAGCATCTCAGTGCTAAACATCAGCATTTAGTTTTCTAAAGAAGTATTTTTTCAAAGACGTTCCATGAATTATCAGGGATTCCTGAAACCTGAACGGGTATAAAAGCACTTTGCACCAACCTGATGGTTGAATAACCTAAATAGTGGATTAAAAACTGTAAGTATGTTTGTTGTTGGGCTCATTTGTCTATTTAATCAATAATTTAGCAACAACAATGGTTTTTGAATTGAACATGTTTCTTATTTTTAATTGAAATAAGATTATTAATTAATCACAGAGCCTGCAATGAACTCAAATAAAAATTTAAATCAAGTCCTACCACTAGTTTTAGCATTTGTTCTTGCAATCAAGATAAGATAAGATTTAGTTGTCATTGTCATCAACAGATTACGAGATTGAGATTTGCTCAACTCGAGTTAAGATGCAGGTTATGTGTATATACATAATATACAAAGATAAAGAAATAAATAGTACAAAATGAGAGACAGCTCTAGATTCCCATTTTCCAGATCATAGCTGCCTTTTCCCTCACAGGAACAGCGTACCACTGATATTTGGTTTGACTAAAACCATCCTGAGGTCCATTAGCCTCCTCACCGCTGCCCGTGTTTTCTTTATTGCTCTCATAACTTTGAGCCTATTTCTGGCTCCTACCACCAAACACAGCGGCAAATGCACACATTGCCAAAGTTTATTGCATCAAACAAACACGCGATTAAAAGTAGTGGAAGAAGAATAAAAGAAAACAGGAACAAATAAGAGAGTAAGACAAGGTCAATGTGTAATGGGGAGAAAACATCACGTGCTGAGGCTCGTTGTACAGAAGGGAATTGGGGGGAAAAGGAGAAAAACAGGAGCACAGGCGAGATTCTAACATCACCAGTTTAGCCATTGTCCTCGGTTCACTGTGCTGTCCCAGACCCTCAATTCCCACAACCCTCACATGCCCTCAGGTAGTTGCTGCTTTATTTACTTACCACAACACAACACAGGCTCCATGGGAGATGAATCCACAAACCTTCTGTACCTGTAAATTCTCCCCTTTGGGCACAAACAGGAAGCCAGCCCTTAAAACGGCAAAAGACTGCTTTCATTTCAGAGCTTTATGGAGTATCAAACGGAGCTGAGTTGAGGAACAGAGAGGCAGTTAATTAGGAAGAGAGGTTATCTGTCTAAGACACTCATGTTGTCTGCGACTGGCAAACCATCAGCGCCACATGCCAGAGAGGCGGCAGCGTGTGTTCCTGCGAGCCTGTGTCCTTGAATTAATAAGGCACTAATCAGCTACACGTTCCTCCGTCCACCGCATAATGACATCCCTCATGGACGCGAACACATATCAGCTCCTGCAAAACATCTGCTGCGTCTCTGCTGCCCGTCATCCTCTCCCTGCCACCCGGTGTAGCGCTTGATGGAAGGAGCTGATGGACATGGCTGGCTGCCCGCCTCCGGGCCGAATCAACTGACACACGAAGCCGGGAGAAGGAGACAGAGCGATGGAGAGGAAAACTAGGATCGCTGCTCAACGCTAACCCTGCCAGGAGGCAAATGGGGAGGCATGTAGGACACAGAGAGTGAAAAATTTGAGTTTCTCCACAGAACAAGATGAAGATACTTAGAAATCAAACTTAAACTTAGATTAAGACTGTTGACTAGATTGCTACACCTGATAGTCCAGTAGACTTGGTTCGACTAGGGACCAAAATTGCAGCATTTGCTGCATTTTCACCTGCTGCAGTTCTCTTTCACACTGCATTGTGTCAAACAATCTAAAACCTTTGGAGAACCTGTTCACCTGGCGCTGCACCAAGAACTACTGACAGAAATGACATGAAAACCTCTGAAGAAAAAGGTTTTTATGTCAAAAATAGCAGCAGATTTTAGCGGTTGTAGAATTTCTCTTCTGGCTTTGATAAAAGACCACAAGCCATTTCTAGCCATTATCTAGGTTTTATTTACTGAAATCAATAGAATGTTGCTGTTGGATTGAATTTATGAGATAATTCAGAGGTGCTGTCAGTTTCACAAGCCAGCTGGGCGCAGACGACGGTCGTTATGAGCACCGTTTTTGTCTCAACCGAACTGCTATCCCGCATTGGTGCCTGCATCTCCTGGCACGACATCGACTACAGGCCACTATGTCACGTCTCTGATTGGTTGACACTCCTCCTAGAGCGGCAAAAGTTCAGACTTTATAACTCCAGCATCAGATGTACGCTTCAATCACACAGCACTAGAAGCGCCACGCTCTCGATGCACAACCACATAGACCTTGAATAGAAACCAAACACTCCTGACGCTCAAATCGCCTTCGGTGTGAACGCAGCATTAGGTTTGTAGGCAGATCAGAGTTCGCGTTCTTGGTCCGGATCAGAGTTGCACACAACTTCCCAAAGGAACAAAACTTTCTAAGCAAACAAACTAATTTCCTGTGACTAACATGTATGGCTTTATTAACCATTGAATTTATGGTCTAAGTGAGATTCATTATACATGAAAAGAAATCTTGCCATTTATATGAAAAGTAACATTCCAGAGAGTTTGGGGGAAAGCATAAAAACTCAGAATCAAAGCTGTTGAAGGTCTTTTCTGAAGTTTCCACAGCTAACAACGATTTGTGGAGTAAAGTCACGTGCTGTGTTAGTCCAGAGTATTTTATTAAATCTAAAGTAAACGCAGTAATCAACCAGGAATGTAAAGCACTTCACGCTTTCCTCTGCTGAAGAGCTCTATGAGGGCGTTGGTCATTTTCATACACACGCCTTCAAGCATTCTTGTAGAAATTTGCCAGGTGTTCAGATCTTCTTGTGCTTTTTGTTTTGTCTAGTGTGGTCTACTTCAGCATGAATGCTTCAGGCATGAACCTGCTCTGCATAAAGAGAAGCTACTCCATCTTGCTTGCCTGTAGTGAGTGATTATTTGAGCTACTGCATATTTTGTATGATCTGAAACAATTCTCCTCTACATTAAAGTCACCCTCTGATCTCAATGGTGCCCAACGCTTCGATTATTGGTTTGGATTCAAGACGAGTTTCACTATTTGCTGCCCTAAAATTAGACACAATGGCCAGAAGGTCTTTAATGTACGTTAAATAAGGCAATGAGAAATTTCAGTGAAGCAGCTCTAGCTGGGTGTGCTAGCCCAAATTGCTAGCATCCCAATATGGACGGTCTATTTAAGCTGCAAAGATCTTCACTTCACGTCAGTGTTGCAGCTGCTGCCTGCTTGCTTCATTTCAGCTCGTTCACCAGCATCCAGCTGAGCTCGTGACGACACTATCATCACTCCCTGGCATGTTAAGGATGAGAAACTTTCACATCTCCTTGGAAAAATGAGGAATGTGGGAATATCAAGGCCTACATGAACAAAATCAAAATGGAGTCATTTTTTAGATGAGCAAGTGAGTAGAAATGAACATACTTTTCAGAATCCTGACATTTGTTTAAAATATCCTTTATTTTTGTTGATACGAGGGAATATACTAATTTACTGAGACACTAATGTATGTTATTTTTGGTAAATTGTACCAATAGCAAACTTCATCAGTCTTATTATGAATTAGTTATCAGAAGATGCAAGTATTTAAGAATTACAGACTGAATTTATGTTTGTTATGCAACATATATTTGAATTTTGTGCAACATCCACTAAAAAAATTAACTATGCAAACTGAATGGCCATAAAATTTGATAAATATATACAATGAAGTATTAAACAACAATAAACAATAGACAAACAATCAGGTTCATTATTCTTTCTGTGGTTTTACTGACATGTTTGCTTGACAGGTAACATAGCCACTGATTGGTTCTTTATGGTCACCTGTCTGTATGACTGATGGAAATGAGAGGAAATGCATGAAGTGCATAGTAGGAGAGAGAAAAAATGATGTTACTACCTGGTTTTCACTGAATTTCTCATTATCTTTAAGCCATAACCATCAAAATGATAAGAAATGGTTTTCATAATTTTCTAATTTTTGGAGCTGAACTTAAAACGTGAAAGCTGTATGTCAATGTTTCTTGACATCATCCGTCTCCTGACTGAATAAAAAAAAACTTCAAACTGTTTTCTGTCCATAAATAATTTAAAATTTTGACAGATTACTGCATCTTCAGTGACATGTCAACGTTTGCACTCTGCTGCAAAGACGTTACATAAGACCAGAAAACTAGTGTTGGGGAACTCTGCAATACAAAATAAAAAGGAAGCCAGCTAAGGGAGCTGAGCTAAAGGTCAGGCAAATAAATATGCAAACACGACTCAAATCTATGCAAATGCTCTCTTGGAAGTTCTCTAGCAAGAAAATTTATCTGCACTCAGGCTTCATCCTGTGTGGTCATCTCTTTTCCGGCTTTGACTTTGCTTGTCCACAGCAGAAATCATTAAGAGCCAGATATTAAGAAGTCAAAGATGTGCTGTGCATAAAACTTTTATATCCCAAACGTTTTAGCTTGTCTTTTTATAGATCTATTGGTTCAAGAGGCTGTATTTCATATGAGAGTTTAGTACCTTTTATTAAGAAAGCTTGGTTAATTCCACAGTCAACAAATGCACCCACTTCTTTCATTTGAGGTTTCTCTGTCTCTCTTTTACTGCTAGAAATAGACTATTGTCAGGAGATTAGAAAAAATGTTTGATTTTGACTAACTAAATCTGGTTTTATTGCAGTGTGCAGAAAATCGCTGACGGGGGCAGAAAAAGCAGGAGGTGAATTATGCCCCAGTGTGTTCCTCCCGTAACAATATGCGGCACGCCCCCGTCTCTCCGCGGCGGCGTCCTGCTAGCCCTCAGCTCACAGGACAGCCTGAGAAACCAAGGAGGGGACAGACACCTCACTAATCACACCAGCAATTAGTGCAAGCATCATAAAGCACCGCTGTCTATAAAAGAGCTATCGAGTTTAGTGTTATCGTCATTGCTTATTCTTCTCTGGCTTGCTAATCAGCCGGTGCACGGGGCACAGAGGCAGACAGGTAGAAAATAATGATTTTTCTAATCAGAAACAATGGGATCTTCACTTGACATCTGCAGTGTTATGGTGCTCTGCTCCCATGGAGGAGTAAACATTTGCAAATCAAAGTTATTTAGCTGATTAGGCTGCCCAAAGGCAATGAACAGGCGCGTAAAGCGCCGGGGAGAGGTGCAATAAGAGCTTAATGTTTCTTCGGTGCCTTCCTAATGTCACCAAAGCATTAGTTTGAAACTTCAAAGTTCATACTTCCATTTGCGTACATCCTCATTGATAAAAGGAACTTGAAGTAAGAGATGACAATGCATTGCACATCGTTGCAACATTTCGCTCCTTGGTAAAACTTTCATCCTCACAGAGAAGGCGAAGACAACATGTTTGACACATTAAAGGTCTTTATTCCTCTAACAGAATAGTTATGTTTAAGGTGAAAATTCAATTCACTTTTGAGGTCATATGTAGGAATGAATTACACAAAGTAATTCACAAGGTTTTGCTCAATCTTCACTCACTTTAATTTCAACCCATAACTTTGGCTGAGCTTCCACATCGTTATCTGCAGACAGTCCACTGGAATGTCTCCAAACTTTTGGACGCATTAAAATCTTAAAAAGAAAAGAGAAATTTTAACCACTTCTAAAAGGACATCCTTGACTCCTGCTGCACAACGCCTCCTGTTGACCACAGCCATTTATAAACAAGTTTTGTTTCCATGGTGCTATATTTTAGATGCGTTTCTTTATTAAAGGGGCAGCAATATGTATTTTCCAGGCACATAATGATACTTTATAGCATAGTCAAGTAACTATGTTTACTTCAGTTGTCATAAAAATGTTACGCAGCTCAGGAAAGAATTAAGCTACCACTCCATTGAACATATTGAAAACTTGATGGTTACTCAACCAAATATTGATTTCTGAACTCTTCCCGAGTTAAAACATTAGTACTGATGTTTCTAAATGAATATGAACTTGTTTTCTTGGCATTACTTGACGTCTGAAAGTACTGCGTCTTTTTTCTTATTTTGACTATTTCTCATTTTCTGCAAATAAATACAAAATTTTGGCTTGGAATATCGGAGACATGTTGTCAGAAGTTCATAGAATAAAAGAGAAATGTTCATTTTACTCAAAAATATAACTATAAAGAGTAAAATTAGAGAAAATGATCATTTTAAATGGTCTCAATTTTTCCCCAGAGCTGTATATCAAATATGATTTAAAATATTTCTCACTTCCAAATTTAAATTCTTGGAAGGCGGAGCTAAGTCCACCCAGTCGTTTTGCATGACTGAATGGTTGCCATGGAGATTAAAGGATTTCTCAAACATCCATGAAAGAATCAAGGCAACACCATTATAACAGGATGTAAAACTCACAAAAATGTATTTTAAATAATACTGCCCCTTTAAAGTCTCTATCTGCCCATCTGCATAATGAACTAAACTGAACCGCATTGTATTATAATTAGGATTGAATTGGAATTTATTCAATGAAATATGAATCTAATTGTACACATTTAATTGATTATATATATTATTCCTGTGCACTTGGCTCTATTTGTGTTGAAAGTTTGCTTGTGATGACGTTTGTTGTTTTTGTGAAACTTTATCCATTAAAACGGACATTATTGTCTGCAGCGTGGCGTTAACTCAGACTGGCAGCGCCTGTTGCCGTCTCTCCACTTCCTCTCAAACGGACCCTTACAAAACAGTCTTCTAATGATAACAATAAATTAACTTTCTCTGCTCCACTGAAGCTAATAAATAATGAATCGGCTTATTGAAGAGGGGCTAACTTTGCACAACCAATTAGCTTTCTGTTTCAGACAGAGCGAGTGGATCCTGCATCGTCAGCGTTCTTCTCATGCTGCCTAATTAAAGCAACCCACTGGCAAATTTAAGCTTTGTTTGTGAATTATCCTCTCACCTTTTTGTTGATCTGAGCACTGAAATGTTGATTTACTTAAAAGAATTCAGGTCCTTGGAATACTTTTTCAGCTACACTTGCAAGTTTTCTTCTCTGAGATGTTTGTAGCAACGTTTTGGCAGCAATGGGAGCCTCAAGTCTTCCAGGGAATAATCCAGTGACCTTCTGTAAAATAACTTTTCATTTTTATGTTTTTCTCATTCTGGGTTAAAATGCTCACGTTCAAAAAGGTTGAATGTCTCCCTAGGGTTCAGCTTCACCGAGGTCAATCCGGGAAGCTTAAGGATTGTGTTTGATCTAATTTATGTGTTTTCTTTGGAACATTTTTCTAATGTCTCACTCTGATCTAGAAAAAGACATCCATCACAGCAAAAGCCATTGGAAAGACATTTTAAAGACATATAAACTGTTTTATATTTTATACTTTATACTTGGATAACCATGCAAAGGGATGAAAGGAGATTTACTACTTAGTTTATCATCTTTGCTATTAAGTTTGCTGACTTGGCAAGAATAGAAGAGTTTTAGCATGGAGACACAGAATATCAACAAATTAAAAAAATCCAGGGAAAACATAAAGCAGACAAGGTCGAAAGGGATTATAATGTGAAATGTGAGGGATTAGCACACACCTACCCAGGAGCAGTTTGGGATTAATCTGACCGGGGCCCGAGTTTCCGAAAACACCTGATATAGAAGACTGGATCTCCTTAGAACGAAATCTGCTAGGAGTATAAATGATCATGGGCTTAAGTGCATAACAAAATATTGGATAAGAAAACTCCTTTAGCCAGTTGGGTTGTGAATGGGTCGCTCAGTGTTAGGATTAACCAAAATACACAGGAAATTAGTGAATAACAGAATCAGGTTTAAGTCATGGAGAGGCTTAGGAAATGTCCAGACTCTAAACCTACAGAACGTCTGTGGAAAGTTAAAGCTTTAATTTACCAAAGAAAGCAAAGTTCCTGTCATTAGACCAGTCTGAATTCCAAGTAGGGCTGGAAAATAAATATATATATATATATATATTTGGGTTATTTGCTGGTGGGATGTACCACCAGCAAATAACCCAAGTGGCTGATATCAGTAAATCCTACCAATGGCTGGAAAAAGCTGGACTCAAGGACAGCACAGAGGCCCTCATCCTGGCCGCCCAGGAACAGGCCCTAAACACCAGAGCAATAGAGGCCCAGATCTACCACACCAGACAAGACCCAAGGTGTAGGTTGTGCAAGGAGGCCCCTGAGACAGTCCAGCACATAACAGCAGGGTGCAAGATACTGGCAGGGAAAGCGTACATGGAACGACATAACCAAGTTGCAGGCATAGTGTACAGAAACATCTGTGCAGAATATGGACTGGAAACCCCGAGATCAAAGTGGGAAACACCCCCAAAGGTGGCGGAGAACGCCAGAGCTAAGATCCTGTGGGACTTCCAGATCCAGACAGACAAAATGGTAATGGCGAACCAACCAGACATTGTCGTAGTGGATAAACAAGAGAGGAAAGCCGTTGTGGTAGATGTAGCAATACCAAGCGACTGCAACATCAGGAAAAAGGAGCACGAGAAACTAGAGAAATACCAGGGCCTCAGGGAGGAACTGGAGAGGGCCTGGAAGGTGAAGACCACAGTGGTGCCTGTGGTCATCGGGGCCCTCGGGGCAGTCACCCCCAAACTGGACCAATGGCTACAACAGATCCCAGGAACAACATCAGACATCTCAGTCCAGAAATGTGCAGTCCTTGGCACAGCCAAGATACTGCGCAGAACCCTCAAGCTCCCAAGCCTCTGGTAGAGGACCCGAGCTCAGAGGATAAGAACCACCCGCGGTGGGTGAGAAGGGAATTTTTTTTTTTATATATATATATATATATCACAATAGGTCAGTGATCAATATCAGTAAATACTTCTAATAGAAAATTCAGTAATTTCACTGAACTCTGATCCGGAACTGCAGTTTTCTAACTCAACATCTCAACATCTAACAGCCAGCAAAGCAAGATTGGTGGCACCAACTAACTCACTCTCTTTGGTCACCTAGCAACTCACTTACTCTTGGTTACCTAGCAACAACTAGGCGCAGCAGCAGTTTAAGATTCTGTTGTAACTCCTTAAAAATAAAATAAAAAAACAAGCAGCAGTATGGAGTGAAAGAAAAAATGATTACAACAGGTTGAGAGGAAACTGGGGATAAAATGTCACCAGTTTGGCAGTACTGTAGATACTTAAAACAAAAAAAATATCAATAATTATCAATATTGACTGATATGAAACACTTATATTGTGATACATTATTCAGCCATATTGTCCAGCTTTAAAGATGGCGATAAGATCAAAAACATTAAATCCAACATACAAGCAGCTGAAATAAGCTGGGCTTAGCTTTGAATACAAGATGAGGAACTTATTCATCACAGGGAAGTGAAGTAGAGCCGCTTCTAGTCTTACAAATTCTCATCAAATAATTTTAAATCACGTAGAAAGACTTCAATGTGCAAAAAGATGCAGTGTATCTGGTAAAATATTTTGGAAGCTGATCAAAACGTTTGCAGTAAGAACATAAAAACGAGTTGTCTTCTTATTTCTGTGTCCATTTGCACTGATGTTGCACAGCAACAGGTCATTATCAGAGCCTGCTGCGTTTCTCTGATGGTTGTAAACAAGGGCTTTGATTCATCATCCCAGTAAAACTAAACTCAAAATGTGTTTTTGATCTCCCATAAATCACCTTGTCAGATTTCTTGTTAACAGCTACTGCTTAATTTCATGACTAATTTAGGCAGTGGCTAATTGCGTTACGTTTGTAGTCTTCCCCTGCCTTGTTAGGAAGCTTTAAGGAGTCCATTATTACCTGTGTGTTGGAATGAAGTTCGAGGAGCCAGAGGGGCAAACCTCATTTTTATTCCCTCCTAAATTGAAACAAGACAGGATAAGAGCTGCTCCTGTGATACTGATATTGAGCAAACAGCATCAATGTGTGCCGATACATTTAAATAAAACTTTATGAGTACATTCAAGGAAAAACCATCCATATTTATGCATATTTAGGTGACCTAAAAGCAGAGCTGGAAGCTTTGTGTTATGACAAACCAGCGCTGTTTGCATCACAAAGATTTCTCACTAAAAACATTTTATAATTTGGTGCCAGAAAGGATACACAACCAGCACCCCCAAGAGAAACCAGGGTGATTCTTTTGTTTTCCTGATATAACTACAAAATATTAGGGAAATATTATTTCTTTATTTCTAAAGATTACGTGTAATATTTTATAATCTGATGCATTTTTTATGTTGCATTTGACATGTCTGGGAATCGCATCATATCCGAGTTTGGCAAGGTGGTAGACACTGGGATATGTTAAATTGTTGCAATGCACCACATCTCCACATTACACATTTAAAGGATCCTGCTGTTTATAGTCACTATGTGTAACATTGGCTTAAAGAGGCAAAAATTACCTGATGTCCTCAGAAACAGTTCATTTAGACCTGTTGGACTATATCTTGTACACACAGCAGGTATGATGGAAACTAAACGCTTAAAAAATACCAACTTCAGCAGACATTCAGAACATTTGACTTCACTCATTTCTTTACATAAATAAACAAATAAGGGATGCATCATTCTACTCTCTTTTACATTTTGCAGCATTAGAAACACTGTTCTGACACAATAAGGTGCCTCTGATGGTAAAAACCAAGTCTTTTCTGTGTACTGAAATACTTCTGAAACATTTAATATTCCAACTTTATGTTTGCTTAATGATATCTCCTTTATTGGTGACTGAAGAGCTGCGACCAGGTGCAAATCTGCTGGACTTGTTGGACATGTTTGTGTCTGCAGAGTGAATCTACTGCCCAGACAGGCATAAGGTGCTAAAAGGATTTCCCCCAGAGACTTTACAGCTTTAAAATGTGTATTTGTTTGCTTCTCCTTATGACTGAAAAATCAACAGCCATAACAAGACAAGGTAAACAGTATTCCCATTCTCACCTTCATTTTTCACTGTTAAATTATACAGAAATGTATTTAGCTTGAAACTTGTAGATAAATCACAGTTCACACAAAGGAAGGTTTCTAAGTGATGCGTCAGTGATTGTGGGTTTTTTTTCTTCTAAACTATTCTCTGAATCACTAAACTGTCGTGAATGGACTGCATCTGAAAAGAACAAAGGGGAAAAGGTTCTTATTTGGTCCGACTCATGTCAAAGCCCACGCAGCCTGATTAATGTGTCCCTGTTTAGCCCAGACTGCGTTCTGTATTGGTGACTGAGGCCAGGAGGTGACGAGCCACATCCTGTGCGGCTGCATCGTGATAGAAGCGGCGCCCTGCGTGAAGGAGAGCATCACATCGCTGCTTCGCTTTTCGCTCTCATGTTTGTCCAGACGGACTCTAATCAACAGGCTGCACTCGGAATAGCTTCTGCTCGACCTTCTATGAATCGGGTGCAGACTGAATCACTGCCTCATGACATCAGCAGATAAAAGCTATGCTGCTTCCTGGAGTGCTTTCATGTACATTTATATAAATATATTATGGGATGGCATTCAGGGAATCGTGTATTTATATTGTCTGGAGTTTGAGTTTATGAAACAAACTTTGAATATATCGGAGGAAAGTGAATGAATGAATTTATTGTTAATATAATAATTTATAATGAGATTAAGGCCAAAACGACCAGTGCAGATAGTGTAAGAAATGTATACAATAAAAACATAAATATGGTGATATTTACAGTGAGATATACACAAAGTGGCTACTCTGCGTTGGCGTGCAATTGATAGCATACAATAATATTTTTACAAAAAGTATTTACCTTTTTTAAAAACATTTACAAAATATTTTTGGAAATATTTTTTTACAAAAAATATTAAAATTTTTGCTAAAATAAAAATAAAAAACTTAATTTTAATTGAAAGTTTTATTAAAACAAAATTGAAAGTTTGTTTTGATAAATTTTGTCATTGAATTTTGTCACCACAAATTTTGCTAGATGATAAATTACCCCAATAATTGCCCTGCGGTGCAATTGATATAATACTAAAATATTTTGCTAAAATATTTTTTGTAAGATAGATATTTTTGTAAACATTTGAAAAAACATTTTAGGAAATATTTTACACAAAAAATATTTTCATTTTTGATCAACTGAAAGTATTTTTGTAAATATCAAAAACGTTTTGATATTTTTATGAAAAACTTTAAATTTTTGATAAACTTTTGATAAAACTTAACATTTTACCAAAGCAACATTGAAAGTTTGCTTTGATAAATTTTGTCATTAAAATTTGTCACAATAAATTTTACTGAACGATAAATTGTGCCAATAATTATTGCGATAAATGATATTGTTGTTTTGAAACCATCTTCAAGCAATATATTGATAATGGCATAATAATGTCAATTTACTGTTTCAAATTAAAAAAAACTTTAATTTTGTAAAGACTACAAAATTAAAGACACTGGAACTGGAAGATTTGCGACACAATAATACATAAAAATCACCAAACTAGCAAAACCATAAATAAAACGTATTATGAAGTCTCTCTTCATAAAATCCCCCTTCAT
The DNA here is from genome assembly GCF_002775205.1 of Xiphophorus maculatus. Classification (NCBI taxonomy): domain Eukaryota; kingdom Metazoa; phylum Chordata; class Actinopteri; order Cyprinodontiformes; family Poeciliidae; genus Xiphophorus; species Xiphophorus maculatus. Next base: position 3,779,061 of record NC_036464.1, on the reverse strand, counting down.
AAAATATTAATCATCAGAATGGAAATGATGGAGCTCGTTTTAATTTGTCATGCAATTAATTGATTCATTGCTTATCTGTCAGGTTTCTGCGGTTTAGTTCAGGAAGTTCTATGGTGAATATTTTTCTTCACATTTCCAGGCTCCTCAGTGAATCTATCCATTTTCAGAAGCAAGTCAGAGCCGAGACTACAGAGCCAACCTGAAGCAACCTAATGACTGTTCAGTTGAGTGTTGCTGTAAATAAATCATGGGGTAAACTGAAATAGGAGTTCTGGACTGAGGGCTTCTCAGAGCTACAGCAGCAGCAGTGTCAATTAATGTTACATGACAGGCAGACAACTAACCAGCAGGCCTTCCTAAAAATCCTCTGCCATTTGGTGTCATCAATAATGGAAGTGGACGCGTCTGCCGAACGAACCGATTCATGTCCTTGTCCAGGAACATTCCCAACCCTCAACCCGGAATCCCACATCTTCCCTCTCCGTTCTTTTCTTCCATGAGTTCACAGACTCAAACCGCTTCTCGTCTTCACGCAGTAAGCCCAGAGGAAGAAAAAAAAAAAACAGACTGCAGGTTGCAGGATTTAGAGGATAATAGCTTGCTATTGAATTCCATTCTTTAGTAATGCAAAACACAAGCTCAATGGGATCTATAAATACTTCCCATCCTTTATTTTCACCCATTAGGCTGTGGTAACAGGCAGCGTGTGGGTGGATGGGAGGCTGGAGGAGGAGAGGATGAGCTGGGGATGGTGACAGGGGGAAAAGAGATGGGAGAGTTTAAGGGAAAAGATAATGTTCTTTTACATTACTCAAATTTCCCCTCTGCTACATGTGTTCATCATTCTTCCTCAGCTTGTAATTCAGCTTAATTTTTGGTCTATTTTTCAACAGCTCCACGCTCGTCGTGCTGCCAGCACTCCTTCCCTTCACTGCGCGGCAGGAAGCAATGTGATTTATCACTGAGGTTACTTGTCCTGCTGTGAAAACTGAATAGATGACCATTCTGATTTATTTAGCAATCGGTCTTAGAGACCGACTGACTTTCACACAGCAAACCACAGACCAGTCAGGACGGTTTGAGATCATGATTGTATCATAAGCCTAAAAAAATACCACAGTTTTACCTCACAAATACACTGATTGCATGTCTTTAAAACAATAATATATAATGGTTTTTACAATTCAAACTTGTATGACCTACTCCATGTTCAAACGTCCAAAACCATTTAATCAAATTTTGTTACAACTTTCAAGCAAAAGATATTCCTCTGAACAGTTACAACAGTTTGTGGTGCTAAGCTGCTCTATCTTTAGTTGTGAAGTGATAATCTTTTGAACATTTTTATACACACCAATTTGCAGAAAAAAAGAAAACAATTGCACAATTACAAGCATACAGCAGCTACATGAATTCTTTATAATATTTGCTAGAAACTTTTAGTAAATGTCTCATTTTCCTTCATTATTTAAAAGCTGCACAGTGGTAGTTATCAGTATTTTCAGATCAAATAATAGTCTAGTGGATTCCTATATGGAGTTAGCATGCTAACTAATAAAGTGAATATTTTCACAGTTATTTCTGTTTGTTCAGTTGTTGTTTTCTTTGTCCCTCATACCCATATTATTATTTTTCTCTCCGTTTTCTTGTAAATGGTGCGGTGTGTAAATCAGCTGCCAGAACTAGATATAGGTTGCTCTAGCTTGAATTTAGTAAACTAATAACACTTCATCTAAAACACATGCTAAAAATTATAGTCAGGTGTGTTGATGGAGCACATTTACAGCAAAACTTATAAACTTAAAGTGATTCAAAAGGCTATCTGACTCAACACATACAGCATCCTATTGTTTCCTCTCCTCCATGTTTTCATATGACTCGTTGATAATTTAACTAAAATCTTTTTGTGTGTTCCCAATTAATCCTGTGTGGCAGAACCCTGCAGAGAGAGAAGTTTTCCTTTTATTCATAAATTAATGACATTGATATTAGAGCAACAAACTGCAGTTTTGTTCTGGATCTGAACTGTGTCCTGTCTTTGAGGATAGCACAATAATAACATTTATGTATTTATTGTTGTTTGAAAAAAATCTATTACTTGTGACAGACTATATCTTCTTTTTGCCATTCTACCTTTTACTAAGTAAAAAAAGACTAGCATTGATGTTAACTGGTTGAATTGTCGGGCTATCTGTTCGGTTAGAGCCTGGTACACCTTGAAGCAAAAGAATTGTTACAGAAATGAGTAAATCAGAAAAAAAGGAAGCTTGGGATTGAAAACTCAACCTTCTTAAATCCAATCTCCATTCTGAGCCAATGCTAATTCTTCCTAAGTCCTTCCTGTAGTCTATTTCCTTTGTTTCTTCACTATAGGTCCGTATTAAATGTTGTTGCCCCGAGCTGCCTCCCCTTTCATGCTTCACATGGAAACTATTCAGAAATACTCCCATCCTGTTAGCATATAAATTGCAGCTCATGTTTATTTTATTTTTTTTCTGTATTTGCTCCGTTCTCTTTGATGTTACAGGGTTGCCTTGTTTGACACACAAAATGTGATGATGGAGAAGAAAACTGTTGGTGAAAACAAACCAACCAACGATTGTTCTGGATTTTATCTCATTTAAACAAGAGTAAAATGCTCTTCATTTATTTGCTTCACCATTTGTTTTCATCTATTTTGATAGCGAAGGATATCTGACTATATCTGGTCATTAAGATTGCATTCTGCTTTGATTTTTGCAGTATTATTTGCAGAAAGATGCCTTTTTTCACATGAATAGTATTGGTAAGTGATAGCTTTATGGCTTTGCTCCAGACTGAAATATCTCAACGATTATTTTATGTTTGAAACCAAATTCAGACATTCAGAGACCTGAGGGGATGAATCCTGGTAACGTGCTGGTTTCTCCTCCACCTCACCTTTTGAATTTGAGTAAAGCACCTGAGCAGAATGGATTGTCTAGGAATTGGATACATTCTGCTTATCCAGTCGAGATAATTTCTCTGAGAACAACCTCTGACCTTTCCAGCTGAGACACTTTTGGGGTTACCATATTTGATTTGACTCAAATTCCCCAGCTCTTCAACAGCTACTTGGTAAACACATCTAATGAAAAGCTAAGTGTAATTCTTGTGATACAGAAAGTGGTAGCCTGTCTATCCAAAGCATTTTAATGTGTTGGAAAATAACACTCACAATTTGTGAGAATCTCCAGATCTGCTGAACTACGGTGATAAATACAGTCAGTTCATTTCAGTAATTCTTCCTACCTAAAGAATCAATTTACCTCAATTTTTATGTAGTAAACATATTAAAGCATTAAAAGTAATGAAATATTCAATAGTAGCTGATAAACAGGGCCAATCATCCAAGAAAATTACAGATTTTTTACATCTTCCTGTAAAACAGCAAAACATTCAAGATGGCTGCCATCGCCATCAAGGAAAATTTATTTTTGCACTAAATTTACCAATATTTATCACAGACAAATACTTTTACTGTCAAATTATACCTAATTTTACATATAGAATTCATATTTATTGACAATGTTTTGATTTCTCAACAACCATGGTTGTCATGGAAAATTTATTTTTTGCACTGAACTAGATGAATGTGATGGGTGCCAAATTATATGAGGGGCCGTTTAGGACAAAATTTACGTTTTGTCTCTCACACACTACCAAAAAGTCTCGCATACTCCAAAAAAGTAGCCACGCACACTCCAAAAAATTACGTTTTGTCCCTCACACACTACCAAAAACTCACGCATACTCAAAAAAATAGCCTCGCATACTCAAAAAATTACGTTTTGTCTCTCACACACTACCAAAAACTCTCGCATACTCAAAAAAATTACATTTTGTCTCTCACACACTACCAAAAACTCACGCATACTCAAAAAAATAGCCACGCACACTCAAAAATTACTCACGCACATTCAAAAAATACTCAAATTGCGTATACACACACTACTAAAATGTCACACACACACACACAAACGTTAACTTTCTCGCTCACATACACTACTATCAGCTCGCTCACATACACTGTACTAACAGCTCGCACATTCACAAACGTTAACTTTCTCGCTCACATACACTACTACCAGCTCGCTCACATACACTACTACCAGCTCGCGCACATACACACAAACGTTAATTTTCTCGCTCACATACACTGCTAACAGCTCGCACACACACAGACGTTTATCTCTCACATACACAAGACTAAAGTTGAACACACACACAGTACTAAGACTCGTTTTATGTATGTGTGAGAGCGAGACTTTTTATGTATGTGTGAGAGCGAGACTTTTTATGAATGTGTGAGAGCGACACTCTTTTTGAATGTGTGAGAGTTGTCACGGAAGAGGCGGGGCATAATTTTTGGATCAAACTGCGCATGCGTAGATCCTAAACTATAAGTTTCGATTGTTGACTCACTGTATGTTCTATTACTTAGTATATTTGTGCTTTTAAATATATATAGAACGTTTAACTTTCTTGTAGATTAAATGTGCTATAGAAATAAATGAATCTGATTGATTGATTAAAAAGAGCAAAATTGCTGTAGTACAATCTGTCCACTGGGTGCCAGTATTACAGGAATTATTAACCGGCGCCAACTAGTGCCGAAGAAGAAAGAGTTTGCTATACCGAACATGGCTAACTCTAATTCGAAACGAGAGAAAATTGGTCAGGCAGCTGCCATTTTAAACACCGCTCCGGAACGGAACAGAGATGAGAGTTCTGAATCTACTGTAGCACTGCGGGCAGTCGTTGAATCGTTTAATGCGCCTGTCAAAGTGCTGGTTGCCTCCAGAGAAGATAGAATGGTGTTTAAAATGGCAGCTGCCTGACCAATTCTCGGGTGTTTGCGTCTCTCTTTTTATTTGCTGCATTTCATTCGGGGGTGTCTTCTTTTTTGTTTGCATGTTTTCTCTTTTGCTGCGCATTTGCACCTGTCGGCCACCGTACCCGCCTCTTCCGTGACAACTCTCACACATTCAAAAAGAGTTTCGCTCTCACACATTCATAAAAAGTCTCGCTCTCACACATACATAAAACGAGTCTTAGTACTGTGTGTGTGTTCAACTTTAGTCTTGTGTATGTGAGAGATAAACGTCTGTGTGTGTGCGAGCTGTTAGCAGTGTATGTGTGCGAGAAAATTAACGTTTGTGTGTATGTGCGCGAGCTGGTAGTAGTGTATGTGAGCGAGCTGGTAGTAGTGTATGTGAGCGAGAAAGTTAACGTTTGTGAATGTGCGAGCTGTTAGTACAGTGTATGTGAGCGAGCTGATAGTAGTGTATGTGAGCGAGAAAGTTAACGTTTGTGTGTGTGTGTGTGTGACATTTTAGTAGTGTGTGTATACGCAATTTGAGTATTTTTTGAATGTGCGTGAGTAATTTTTGAGTGTGCGTGGCTATTTTTGAGTATGCGTGAGTTTTTGGTAGTGTGTGAGAGACAAAATGTAATTTTTTTGAGTATGCGAGAGTTTTTGGTAGTGTGTGAGGGACAAAACATAATTTTTTGAGTATGCGAGGCTATTTTTTTGAGTATGCGTGAGTTTTTGGTAGTGTGTGAGGGACAAAACGTATTTTTTTGGAGTGTGCGAGGCTATTTTTTTGGAGTATGCGAGAGTTTTTGGTAGTGTGTGAGAGACAAAACGTAATTTTTTGGAGTGTGCGTGGCTACTTTTTTGGAGTATGCGAGACTTTTTGGTAGTGTGTGAGAGACAAAACGTAAATTTTGTCCTAAACGGCCCCTCATAAAATGATCTGACTTTATATTTAGAACCACAGAAATCAGTTACATTTTCTTGATCTTGTGTTTCCTTTTTTCAGAATGGCCGCCGTGGTTGTCATGGAGAATAATATGGTTGCACTGAAATCGACAGTAGTTATTTTTGCAAGTGTTAGGCACGGCAAACAAAAAGGGAAGTTCACTAACTACTGATATGGTAACGAGAATCTTAGCTTCGCTAATGCTAAACCGCAAAACACATAAAACATTAGCAGGAGCTAATGCTAACCATTAAGACAACTGTAAAATTATGTAGCTTTATGTTATTAAAGCTAAAGTTTAATCAGTAATACATTTAGAACAAATTTATGTCAGATCATAATTTCTTGGTTAATGTCAAGCTGTCATAACAAAGACATTTTGAATAATGTCAACTTTGTATTAAAAGTGTCATGATTTACTGAATCAATACCTTATGCTTAACCTGAGCGCGTAAGTTAATCTGGAGATACTTTAGTTAACCACACTAAGTGGAGGAGAGTGTTTTCATCTTGAAAGATACAGTTTGGTCCCTAAGAGTGAAGAAATTTCTTCACACTGGTTGCAGAATCTCATCTTGATATCTCTGAAGATTAGGATTGCCTCCAGTGGTGATTAGCCTTATTTTCCAGAAAGGGAGATGATGCCCCACCACGCCTCCACCAAATGTTTTTTGGCTTTGGCAGAGATGATTTGGCAAGAACTTCATGGACACAATCCAGAAATGCATTTTGCATTTAAAGGGAATTAAGCAATCTTTTTTCAACGGTGTAGGATTTATTGCCAAGAAGCGTTGTCACAACAACAAAAATTACCAAAATTCAAGGAATATTCCCATTTTCCTAGTCCTAAGTGTAGATACAGTCTCAAATCTGCTTTAAAGATAAAACTGTCGATGTTAGTAAAACAGAATGGAACCCGGGCATTTTTAACTGGCTCCAGATGACCAGGTTTACTCCATCACAGTCCTCCATTATTACAGCAGCCCTCCCATTTCACACTCCCCAACCCTCCTCATTAAAGTCTCTTAATTGTTTCTCTGACCTCTAAGAGAAACGACCCAGTCACATGGCAACTCTACCTTAAAATTAACGTTTTGTATTTGCACTGTCCGCCTGTCATGGGAACATCATTTCCTGGCAGCTGCAGCTGACAGTCATCTTGTTTTGAGGCAGAACGAAATTAATTCAACAGCTCATCTGGAGGGTGAAACAGACCTTTTAGATATTTCTTGGAGAAAATGTAAACTGACGAGACATTTCAGAGTATATTTGGAGTGCAAAATAAACACTTTTTAACAGTACAGATCATAAACTTCGCCTCTGTTTTATCCATTCTGAGTCCACTTTGATTTACCTTTCTGCAAGGCTGCTAGTCTTTCATAACCAACTCAGCGACATACCGGAGAAACCATTCGGACTGCTCTGATCAAAGCAAATCCCTGAAATGAAAAATTCCTTAAACCCGTTTTTGACTGACAGAGAAAAAAATTGAAATTTGTGCAAACAAAGAAACTCCAGTAGTGGTAATGCTGAGTGACAGTTCTTTTAGAGGAGGAAAGGGAAGCAGAAAAAATGAAGTCAGACCTGTTGCGCGGCCACCGTATTAACATGGACGGGGAACAGATAAACACATTCATCCTAATTACAGCGCCTGGACACAGACTGGAGGCGAACGAATGTAATCAGTAATGACAAGCAAGGCGAAGGGCAGCGAAATGTTCCACAGGACCTTCTCTGTTTTTACCTACTGCTGCCCGTTTCTTTAAACAAAGTCTATAATGAACAAGAAAAAAATACTTCCACTGCACTTTGAAATACCGTATGCATCCATGAATACTTTTGAGATCAATAAATCGTTTGTTTTGCACTGCGTCTGACAACTGTCCGCTATGTCTGGTTTTATTTTGGTGAAAGAAGAGAAAACATTTGCATGCAGAAAGAGAGCAGAAGAAGTAAACATGCAGAATACAGAAAGGTTGTTTCTGTTGATCAAATTAACTTACAGTATGTTATGGTCCTGATTGATTCATTAATAGGGGGGATAACATGCTCACTGAAAACATAAATTATATATATACAGTATGTATGTATATATATGATGACTATATGATTTTTGGGTTGACTATAAAGGATAAGAAGTTATAAAGTTGAGAATGATAAAATATTTTTCTTTTTTAAGCTGTTCACCTTGTGGTCATGAACGTTGATTGTGTCTGCCTTATAAGTTTTCCTTTGCTCCAAATAGTTCATATCTGTTGGAAATGTTAGCACCGTGCTTGTCTTAACTTTGTAACGGCACTCAGAGAGAAAGCTCATGTTTGCAACATTCGAGGTGGTCCAATTTTCCAAATCCCATTTACAAATCCGAGTGACTCTTGTAATCTGTCATTTCCTGTCCTTATCTCACTGGTAGGTGCAAGCTTCTTGTGGAGCGTAAGACAAGGTATTATGAGTTAAATCTGCAGCTGACGGCCTGAAAATATGAGATATGTTGAGTTTCTTTAAATCCTCCACTCTGATCCCAGCTTAGGAAGCTATTCCTCATCCACCTCTGCTTAAAGATGACTTAAATGCAGTGAATCGGTCCATTTCTAGATGCCCATTTTTTACTGGGCAGTGTTTTCACAACATGGAGTCGTGTCTTTTTAAGTCTTTAGCTGGCTCTGGGGGTAATAATTGGATATTTTCTGAAATGTGACAAGCGGTTGAAGACCTGTTATTACCCGAGGTGATATCCTCACCTGTAGTTTTGACATTGATACCTATGGTGATGACATTTCTATCTGCAGTGAAAATATTTACAGGAGTGGCTGCTCGACCCACTGTGAGAAACATTCCTCTCATGGTGACAATATTTTAACACAAATTACCAAACCAATCAAATCTCCTTTTTTGCGTATATTCTTTAATTTTGTCATTAATGCTCAATTATATTTTGAGACTTTACGCTTTCCCCTCTGATGCTGCTTGTTTTTACGTACTCAATAATAAACAGCCGTGGATTCTCGCTGGTATTCTGACACTCTATCCAAATACACCAAGAAAATACAGAGTTTATAATTTAACACCTTCTGTAATTACTTTTTGTTGAGGTTAGAGGTCGGCATAGCCGATAGCCGTTAGGTAAAGGTTGACATTTGCCTCTGGCCATACGTTGCCTTCCAAAGGTATTCTTACACCTTGAACTTTTCCACAGTTCGTCACACTGCAACTTCTATGTTTTTACTCAGATTTTATAGGAAAGGTCTTTCAATCTTTCTAAAATTTAAATCCACTGTTAGAGTGGATCTAAATTAGTGTTTCTCAACCTTTTTCAGGCTGAGGACTATTTAACCCATTTAACAAACACTTAACATGAAAACTGCCCTGCAACAACATCATCTTAATATATACAACCTAAAATTAAAATATTTAAGTTATGTTTTCTTTGTTCATCCTAATGAACAAAGGCAGTGCTGTGTGGTAAATGTGAATGGACACAAAAAAGTCATGAATACCCCTACACTGGAGGCACATTGAATTACTTACAGATTCTAACGGTGTGTATTCTACGCTTTCTAATAATGTCAAACTCATGGAAGTCCAAAAAGAAGTTCTTTTCTACCAAGTGTTGTGTGCATTAACAACATTTAGGCCTATTTTGTCATTTAGAAGCACAATAAAAGAAAAATATACTTGAGTCGCTTTGGCAGAAACAAATATCCTCTTCTGCACCATTAAATATAAAAATTAACTTTTTCAATCGTTTATCTGTATTTAATTAATTTAATTTAATTTAATCATTTAAATAAAAAATTAGACATTCTCTTGGCGTCCTCCGATCATATAAGTAGCCCTGGCATTTTCTTTCCACCAGTATCTTCAGTTTTTCTTTTGAGTGATAAGCTAGCTGTAGCGTCACAGCTTGAGCTGACGTCATGGTGACATGCAGTACCTTGTGGACCACTGGGGGGCGTCCTACGGTTTCAGACAGACTTATCTAAATATAACCTATCAAACAGGAGAGTTCAAAAAGTTGCATTTAAGTAATAAGGGTTTGATTCTGAATTGCTTAATTCTGTTCATTTAGCTGCAGGCCAGTTTTTTCTCTTCTTCTTGATGCTGACATCACAGACCCTGAAGTTGGAAATCACCCTTGTCATCACCTTAATCTTTAACTCACTCCAGATTTCTGTAAACCCATGCAGGAATAATTTTCTTATTCCTACTGTCCTATGATTTTTTTTAATCACTCCTCAAAAAAAAGAAAAGAACGATAGCAGCACCGGATTTGTTCTTTTGCCTTTTTGGTCTAATCCTCATGTGCCTAGATGCACTCTGAACTTCTGTGCGGTTGGTCAAGCAAAAGGGAAAACAATTCAATTCAGTGGGCAAAATCAACCACTAACAAACCGCATGCAGCCCATAATAAAGTAGCCCAAACTGGGGAAAGTCTAAAGGAAGGAAAAATGCAAACAAAAACTTTAAATCGGTTTCAGTTCCTGAAAATAGTTTTGCCCATGTAGCAATTATCAGGTTAATGTTCCAGGAATACTCAGCAGTAATAAACATTGACAATAATTCGGCCTGAGAGCCGCTAAGTACGTCTAATGAAATGCAGCATCTTGTTTGTGGCCAATATAAAACAAGACAGAGAGGAAAAAATAAACTTTCCCTCCGGCTTTTGATTATCTACACGCCGTCCTCCTCAGCCCCATTTTATACAGATGATAGACAAAGCAGTTCGCTATTTTGTTTTATTTACTAAGTTGACTTCCGCACAGATCTATCCATTGCATGTGTACGGTAAACATGCGTGCTCCTATAAATAGATGTCATGAAGCTTATTGAATTAAAGCTTATTGGATTGTTGCAGCAAGCTATTAATATGAGTCATGGTCATCTGCGCTCTGTTAGTGGATCTAAATGTAACAACGTCCATAAGGAATGTGTTCAAAGCTGATTCAAAAGAACTTTTACATTAGACCTTGTTGATTTTTAAATGTATTTTTCTGCTCCACTATTCTATCTTGAGTATTACAACTGGTAAAATAAAAAGAGTTAGGGTGGAAACATTTTGGAGCATGAGCGTACTCACTCTTATCCATTTTGCTACAATTTGAACCAGGGAAATCCACTTCCTGACCCCCATTTGAGTTTCGTGCTTCATCCAGGTCACATGTCTTTAACCCAGCAGTATACCAAGTGGAGCATCATGGCGAAAGCCGCCATGTTCTGCTTGTGAAGGTAAATTTGTTAGGCCTCATATCGACAATCAGACAACAATTTTGAGTGCCACAATGCCAGAGAATAAACATGTAGCAGTTTTTTCACTTTTTGCAACAACTTTTAAAACATTTTTAACTTTTGCAGGGCATGGTGTCCAAATATAACCTCATGTCTCTGAATGGCAATTTTCCCATCTCTCCTCACATGCCAGGAGGGTATTTAGAGGGCAGAAGCCTCAATATAACCCCCATTTTGGCTGACTTGTCTGTCAGGAAGTGTGCTTGTGACACCCCTTAGAGTCCACATGCCAACAACAGCTAAATTGAACTTCTCCTCCCTCATTCTCAGCTAGCAAACCGAGGCCCTCCTTCCAGGCAGGCCTGCTGGCCTCAATGCAGACGCCACCTGTGAGCACCAACCGGCCGGCCGGGGGCGAGGGGGAACTTTCAAAACGGCTGCTCCCCAAAGCCCAGTGCAATTGCCCCGCTATTGTCCACTCATCCACTGCTGGAAGGGCGGTGGAGGAGTGGAGCAGCATGCTGGAACTTCAAATCAAAGATACAATAATTTGACAGAGAGAGTTGAATTAAATTTAGCTTTTAGCCCTGTGCTTGACACAAGTACCACTGAAGTGCCCTGTGGATTACCGAACTAACTTAAAATTATCAGCACTTTTAAATGAAAGATTTTATGACTTCTGTCAAAAATTGGGGGACCAACCTGCAGAATAATTTCCATTTAGTCAATTAAATCTCCTTGAAAAGAATCTCCAGTGGCTCTTGAAGCAATTCTTGGTTTTTCAGTTTGCGATTAATTAAAAATGTCCTTTTTTTGTTTATCTTTTCATAACAGCCAATATTTCTGAGGATTTTTCCTGGCAACTAAGAAAGGAGAGTTACTTTGTTATATTTTGGGGTGGCTGGTTCATAATTTAGACTGTTGGGAATTTTAGAATCATTGAGTATTTTAAGTACATTATTGCCAGTGTGTTTTTGTATAAAGTGTAGAGTTCATTGAAATGTGCAAATAAATTTTTATTGATTGGATTTGATATATTAATTTTAAGGCAAAGATTGTAACACTTTAATTTCAATTAATTAATTACATAATTTTAATTATGCTGGAACGGCGCATCGTCTGGGCTTATCATACAAACAGCAATGCTGCTAAGAACAGTTGGAAACTGCATAATGGGACTGAAGGCGGAAAGAATGGCAGCTTCTTAAAGAGACAGAGACCCAATTTCAAGTTAAAGTCAAATTTCTTTAAAGTTCTGTTTAATATGTGCAGCATTTCATAAAACTGAGGGTAACATAGTTACTTGTTTGTGTTATGAAATGGTTATGTGCCTTTAATCAGGAGATTACACATTTGTTTTAGTTCCAGATATTCAAGTCTTGGTTTGAATGTGCAGAGAATCAACAGAAAAAGCTTTAATTCAAGTCCAATTACATGTAATCACACTTATTTCAAAGCAGCATCATTCCAGGCAACTAAACTTAATTTGATTAGATATAAATTGAAGGTATTTTACACATAACTGAACTTAGAAAAGAGAAACACGTTCCCAGTGAATCCAGTTAAACTAGAAATAATTATAGACCAGAGGAGTAAATCAGTAATAATTTGTAAGAAGATGTCGAGCAAAGAAGCCAAAACAAAACTTTCCTCCGACTGTTTCAAACCTGAGTCGCTGTACTGACTTGATGCCTGGCTGTCGTTTCAGCAGTTTTCTATTCATGTTTGAAGGTTTGTTTGAAGCTGAACCGCAGAGCTGGTAAAAACAAAGTCGGCGTAAAAACAAAGAAAATATAAATGAACCTTTCATATCTGAACATGTGCTTCAGGACCAAACCCAGGACATCTACGCTCACAGCCTTTTGACCAGAGCCTCATTAATCACACTCCTACACATGACGTAGAGTAATTACCTGCACAGAAAGACACATATGCACACACCCTCATTCACTGCATTCAATGCACTCCGTGCATTCAGTGTGTGAAAGTATGCACAAACAGTCGGAACAAATGACGGCGAATTTAATGAGCTCAAACACATCTTTAACAAGAGTACCTGGGTTTTGATCGAGGCGATGGCGGAGTCGCATCGCTGATCGTTCACACACGAACGCAGCAACTTTCAAGGGTAGATCCAGCCACGTACAGAGGTGTGTGTGTTTTTGGAGGTGCTGGGCAGGGTCATGGATCCCTACTGCCTGGGGAGGGAGTCAGTCTGTCTAGGAATGATGAAATCCTCCACCTGTCCTCATTCATCAAACCCACAACACATATTAATTATCACAAACCTTCAGAGTTACAGCAGAGGACACACACACACACACCAGCCTCCATTGGACGGTCCACTACCCAAGCTAACATCACCAACTTAGACTTCATCAGCTGAGCTGCTCAGGAAATATCGTTTGGAGTAATTACCTCCGACGTTTGAGGCACGAACATTTTCAGAGGACAAATAAATGTAGTGTATATCTATGTCCACTCACAAAAAATTCTTAGTTAAAAATCGAGAAAACTCTCGGGCTTTTTATTGCACGTGTATAAAGGACTAATTATGACAATTTCTTTTAGTTTCAAGAGACTTTTTAATTCCTTGGAATGAAAAAATAAGTAAATAAACATAGAAAAATGAAATGGATTCAACCATTAGAGTCATTATAGATCATTTTAAAAAATGAGTACATTTCCATCAAAAAACTCAACAATTTTTAGATTAATATCAGAAGATTTCTACAAAAAACTTGAAAAATCCTGAGCTCCAAAAGTCAAAAATTTGTGAGAAAAAACTCAGAAATTTTGATATTAATTTCCCAAATTCCTAGAAAAAAACATGGAAAATTCTGAACTTCAAAACTTTAAAATTTGCAAGAAAACAATTCCAGAAATTCTGAGATTAATATCAGACATTTTGAAGAAAAAACGTGGACATTCCTGAGTTTGAAAATTAAGAAATTTTACGAGAGAACAATTCTGAAATTTTGAGATTAACATCAGAAGTTTTCTAGTAAAAACTGAAAAGGTCTATGCTACAAAAATTTAACATTTGCAAGAAAAAAAAATCTCAGAAATTTTGAGATGAAGCTCTGAAATTAGTGAGAAAAAACATGGAAATATCAAGTTTAAAAAGCCCAAAATTCATAAGAAAAAACTCAGAAATGTTGAGATTAATGTCAAACATTTGAAAATTTAAGTGTCAAAAATTTTAGACTTTGGAAAGTCTGAAAGATTTTGTGATTTGTTCTGGAAAATTTCAAAGAGATTTTTTTTTCTAGCCAAGTTTTGACTTCAAACTCAGATGTATTTGTTTTTTTGGGGAAATGTATTTTTTTTTTTTTCTACAATGGTCCTATTACACTGTGGCAACCATTCCTTGCCGTTCTAAGATGTACTGCTTTCTATTATCCCCCCATACAATAAGTAGCTTTCCTGTGAAGTATTCTCCTCTGCTCATACTCAACACCAGTGTGAATATTGTGTAATGTGAACCTTTATGAGTAAAGCTGTCAACATCCATCGCCTTACGCTCATAAAGCTTTGTGTTGTCGTGTTATTTTCCGTAATTGGTTTGGATTATGTTTCGACAACGGCCAATAACCGCATTCTCTGCCAGTAAAACTGACTCTCACTGAATGTGTAACATCAGGAATGTATTTGACATGTACGAACCCCAAGTCAGCGTGTTTCTGTGCGACACTCCCAGGGCGGTTCAAGGACTTCCCCAGAGTCTGTTCATAATTGAGTGGAGATCATTAGGATGCTGTAGACTTCTAATCTTTTTTTAAAGCATTTTATAATAAGACAGAGACCAGCTGGTGTCCATTGAGAGTTTCCCAGAGACCCGGATGATTAAAGTCCTCTAAACGACCGCCTTTGGTCCTTAGCTGAGATGTTTCCCTTTTAATCAGACACAAGTCCTCATCACTCCCCCTGTTTCTGTGACACCAGTCACACAAGCAACGCAGAAGTCCCTTCAAAACTGACGGCCAATTAGAAAGGACACGGAAAAGATGAAAGCCCTATTATCACGTTGTCCTAAGCCATACGTTCAACCAATTAACTGCAGTCAGTATGGACAAAAAAAAAAAGTCTCCTTTTGCCCAAGGCGAAGTGAGAACGAGAGAACATGAGCCATGTTGTGTGAAGGCGGAGGAAGGACAGACGCAGAGACATTTAATTGATCTTCATTGGGTTAATTATGGCTGTGATGCTGGACTCAGAATGAGAAACGGGTCGTGAAGAGCTTTCTGAGCGCAACATGTGAAGCTTTCTGTTGACCTTGACGGTTCAGAGAGAAGAAGTGACGGTTCATCCGTCGGCAGAGCGGCGAATGCACCAGAAAAAGTAAAGAACTCAGCAAAGTAGGAAGGAAAGAAAAGATTGTTTGTGTGTTTTACCCTCTTATGCAGCCCCAGCGCATGGGTGACTGCACTGTCAGCAGGCGCAGCTCTGCCCTTGCATTTGAATAAACACCATCTGAGTTGGCTGGCCGTGTATAATATCTGTCAGGGAGCTGCCGCCCGCGGATCCCGGGGACTCTGACCTCCGTCCCCGGGGAGCCGCTGACGGGACGCCGCAGTGACAGGGTTTCTTCCCTGTCGATCTGCACGCTGATCCACCTAACACCCTTGTCCCACTTGACTCGAAACAAAATCGGCTCGCCTGTCTGCTCCATGCATCGGAAATAAGTCGGGCGATGAATAGTCACAAGCTCAGGAAAAAACCGAGGCTGAAAGATGGCTGTCAGTGAGATTGATGGTTTGGTTGTTCTCCCATCAGTTTACTGAATAATAAGCCAAATGTTGGCGTCTTTAAAGTTACCATGCAGATATGAACTGTTTCAGGACCTAAGAATACTACGGCCGTAAAGAAAGCAGAGATGGTGTTTCTAGCTGAAGACATGAAAATCAACGGAGTTCGATTTAAAGCCTGCATGGATCTTTATAGATACAAAACATTTTTGTATCAACAACAAACTGTATTTAAAACTATTTCTAATGAGATACTCTTTCATTTAAATTCATTTAGAATGATCTAAAAATGTATTTTCCTATTATAGATCGCTTCTGTTTGCCTATGTCAATACTTACATATTTTAGATCACCACATAAATTGACACCAGGCGTAACATACTACAATCAGTTTTCATGATTGATGAGATCATGAATTAACTGCAATTATACACATTTTTTGGTACAATTTCATTAGCGGCGCCCAGGCCTGAATATCGCTAGACCTGTACAATCAAGAAATCACATAAAAAACCTGTCTGATAACAAAAAGAATGCTAAAAGATCTAAAAAACCAACACACTTTGCATAAATCAAAATCAATTTAAAAACTGGAGCACCATGTAGATCCATGGTGGCTACAGGCGTCGACCAGATCATTTTTACTTTGTTTAAAATGTCTGTGGGTCTTTTTTAAATGAATGTTCATCTGCATTTTTTTCTTCAAAAGAGAAATTTAAATTTATTTTAAGACAAAAAGAGATCTTTTTTTTCAACTTTCCAGCAAGAAACAGGAGCTTGCTTAAGTCAATAATTCCCTAATATATATGGAAAAGTATTAGCTCCATTGGCAGATAATTTTATTTATAACCTACCAATGAAACTAGTACTTTTCCATCAATATTAAGGGATTATTAACTTAAACAAGCTCGTATTTCTTGCTGAAAAGTTACTTCATAGTTAGTTTTGCCTTTTTTCAAGTGTAGATATTTGCACTAGAAACTAAACCAAAAATACTTGATAAGATTTTGTTTTTGCAGTGAACTGGATCTCAATAAAACAACCAGTATAAATAAACATGAAAAAATAAAGTTTTAGATTCAAAGTATATTTTTATGTACCCTAAAATACACAGTACCTTTGTTTTGTCATACAAGGCATGGTTGTCCAGAAGCATCTGTCGTTCCAGTCGAGCAAACCTTCGTAAGTCTCTCTCAAACATCTGTGAAAGAGGGAATTAGCAGCTTAAAGTCAACACTTTGTTTTATGTAATTCAGAAATAATCTTTTTGATTTTTACCCTTATGATAGGCTAACATTCAATATGACGCCCTCATTAGAAAATAATCAGTGACGAGACTAAAAACCCACATCTAAATGGTGATGGCAGCTTTTTTCCACCCAAACCATCAGTGAAGAGCTTCGTTACCCGGGAGCCGGTCCAGCCGAGCATCGTGTAGGCGTAGCGATCCACCGGCGGCGACACCAGGTCCACGCGCACCGCTCTCCACTCGCGGCCGTCGCCCTGGGCTCTCTGAAGGCCTCCCTCCACCAGGCTGCCCTCCAGACGCAGGATCAGGAAGCACTTCGCAAAGTGATCCATGGCCTCAAACCTGTGGCTGGGAAGCTTTGATATGTCAAAGGTCGACGCCTGGTAATCAGAGAAGAGTAGAAGGCCCTGATGGAGAAAAACAAAGACTTGTAGACCGTTGAGCTCCAAAGATAAAATACTGCATCTTCTGGAAAATATGTACAATTCTTTCAGCCTTTAAGCTACAATAGTGAAAACTCAATCATGTTTCCTCTCTGGTCCAAAATACTCAAATGCTCATTTGTAGTGGATTCACTCTGAAAATTAAATCATGCAATAGATTTCAAATGTGGGGGTTGTAATTAGTTTCCATTCAAATAATAAAGGGTCATTTCTAAAGGAAAAGAACAGCAAAAACATAAAAAATAATAACATTTCTTTATTGGTTTAATATTATTAATATGAGTATTCTCAAAATATTATTTTATTCTCAATATATATCTTTATTCTAATTATTTCAACTTTATTCTCAACTTTATTTTGACTTTGGTCTTGTAATTTTTTATATATGTATATAAATATGACCCTGATATGTAAAAGAGAAAAACCTGGCTTGTAAAAGTTTAACACCCACTGGATGTTTTTCTTTTTTGCCATATTGCAGCCACAAATTTAAATATTTGTGATTATATTTTTAGTCCAACATAAAACAGTGTGTAACTGTGAAGTGGAAGGAAAATAATTCACACAATTATACATATGAATAAAACTCTGAAACATTTTCATCTCACCAAGTCGGTTCTTTGCAGAAGCACAAATTGCAGCAACGCTCCCAGATTTTTAAAGCTTTAAAGTAACCTTTTAGACTTTTCTTTTCTTTTGCAAAATATCTCAAGTTATATCAGAAAGGATGGAGAGCATCCATCAACAGCAATTTTCAAGTCTTGCAACAACTTTGCGATTAGATTCAGCTCCAAACTTTTGACTTGTAGTTTTCTGA
Source organism: Xiphophorus maculatus (assembly GCF_002775205.1). Classification (NCBI taxonomy): domain Eukaryota; kingdom Metazoa; phylum Chordata; class Actinopteri; order Cyprinodontiformes; family Poeciliidae; genus Xiphophorus; species Xiphophorus maculatus. The sequence goes on along the minus strand of NC_036464.1, from coordinate 3,760,795 downwards.
CAAGTAACGTTTTGCATACAGAAGCAAAAGGTTTTAGTAACAGCGTTTAGATTATGTAACACATTTTTGGCAAGAATGTTTATGTAAATACCGTAACACTATTAAAAAGTCCTGCTTTCTAGCAACAGACGCAAAAGAGATTTTACAGAACCTCACATTCCGTAAAATTTCACCTGAAGAGAGAGGAGTGTGGTTTTGTTGGAAACTCGAATGCTTTCCTAGAAAATATTTCAACTGGGAATGTTTGAGAGCCAGACCGAGTCTAATCTTGGAGCTAAAAGTCAGTTCAGACACAAACCCTCCGGTGTTCAAAATGGTTGCATCAAGGTTATGTTTCTTTAAACAAGGCTGGATATATTTACCATTTTAAAGCAGTGAACTAAGGAAGGAGCAGAATTCAGCGACAAAATCTTGCTGACAAGTGGATGCTGTGATGCTGAGGTTAATTTGTCTCTTTTTCTCATGTGATCGCTGATGAATAAAGATGAAGTCTCAACATCCTCTCGGTAACTGGCTCTCAGCGAGTATCTAGACTGATATTTGTTTATTGTTGATGGTCAGTAGGACTGATAATTATTCAAATAACTGGCATGAAATTTGCTGTGAATTACACTGCCGCAGGATTTATACAAAAACTTTGATCTGCGTTTCTTTTCTCCCAGCAAAACTAATTTTAATTTATCCAGTGGATGCCGTTGCTGCAGGCAATTAGTTTCTTCTTCTTTTTTTTATTATCTGGTGTTGCCACAAGGTTCAATGTAAATTTTCAGAGAAAACAACAAACAAATATGCATGAGTGATGACTTTGTTGACAGTAATTCTCACAGAGATAGTATATGTGAACTTTTCAAAGAACTAACAATATAAACTACTTCTGGAAAGAGAAAGACAGGCCTTATTACAGAATGTGTAATAATTACAGCAGTTGATAATGGTCACTTTAACGCCACTTTAAAGGTTGACCTTAAAAGTGGTCAGAGTCTTGAAGGTACTTTGCTCATCTGTTTGGAAATGCAAAACCCTCAAACTGTTCAGGAAGTAGATGGGTTATGTGACCCAAACGCATCAATATCAGAACAAAAGCAAAAAGGCTTGTAAAGATGCTTGATGCTGCATATTGCTGCGTTCACACTGAACACGTTTCATGTCAAAAAACTCATCTGACGCGTCAAGTTGACTTTGAAGTCAGACGCTTGACATTTTGCTCTAGACGCGCGTTGCGACGAACCGTTGTTTCCGTTGCCGGTCTCTTTGTAGAAGGTTGGATGAAATGGCACCAAAATATTACGTAGTGACAGCTTCTGCAATCACAACAGAGGCTCAGATGCCTTTGCTAAACATTTTGTGTTCACCAACTACAGCCGCCACTACGTCAAATGGCGGAGTCTCTCTGATTGGTTGACGCTCCACTTCCAATGGCAAAAGTTCAGATTTTCAAACTCCTGTGTCCGACGTACTGGACATTCAAAACGCTCCAATCGCGCAGTGCCAGATGCACAAAACCCGTCACAGCGCCCCCTTGACGCGCTGCGACGCTGTGAGACCTTGAATGTAAACCAGACACTCAAATCACGTTTGGTGTGAACGCAGCATATTACTTAATTGTCATTATTTTTGTAGAAATCATGTTTCATTTTGACATTGAAGGTGTTTCTATTGTCAAATAAGCCAAACTTTGTTGATCATGATTGGTTTGTAAAAGTATTAAAAAATGTGAAACATATATGGATTGAATACTTTTTATATGATGCAGCAGTGAAAAAGAGTCAAACATGATGTTAAGCTATTGAGAAACTAATATAAATTAAAGTTGAAAACATTGCTTTTAAGGATTAAAATGTGCAACCCTGAAGAAAAAGTAAAGCACAGTTGAGTACAAAGTGTTCAACTTAGATTGAGGCAACAACCCAAAAAAAAGTCAATAGACTGATTTCCTTAGGGACGCTCTCTGGAAGATTAAGGTTTTCCTAGATCCAAAAGAGTTAGTGCGCTTTAGATTACAAATTTTCAATTTAATTCCAGCGCCCGCCGTGATTGTTTGGGATGCCACTTTCCTCATGCTGCCCATAAACTTGTCACATTCTCCTTAAAGACCAATAACTAAGGAAGTAAATCCAGGAAGCCACCTCTCTGCCTGCTCATCTGATGAGAGAGGGTAATTACAAAACATTTAACACCTTGTCAGCATAGCGTGAATTGCTGCTCCTGAGTACAGGTCACTGGAAAGGAACAATGTTTCTCACAAGGCAATGAGAAATCCAGAGGCAGTTTGGAAAACTTGAGTGACAGATGAGGAGGAAAAACCTCAAAGAAACCGGCAGGCCCTCTTTACTTCCACTCTCTAATTATCTTTCTAAGTGGAGTCATTTCTTGTGCAACTGTAGGGAGAAATTCTCCATGTCACCCCTTGTCTGCATCCCTGATAACTCTGCAATTACAGATAACCATTCACCCTCCAATAATAGGACAAGCCTGGGATTCTTAAAGTTCGCCTGATGCTCAATAATAGTGTAGCTGCAGGCACTAAAAGTACAAACTAAGATGAGGCTGGAATGACAGCATAAAAGCATTAAACTACTGACAAATCTGAAAATAAAATCCTCCCCAAGTCAGACAGCAGAACCAACTACAAGTATAGAGCATTTCACATGTGCAGTATTAAGAAAACACAGTGCTTTGCAAAAGAAATAACAAGCCTTTAACTTTTTGAAATGATGTATTTTACTGCAATTTGTGCAATAAAGTCGCACATAATTATAACATGGAAGGTAAATCATGCAATTCTGAACTAATTACAATATAAAAACACTGGAATGCATTTGTATTTAGTCTTTGTAAAACAAAACATTTGCAGTTTTTGCTTTGCAAACAGCTAAATTACAGAGGAACTGGACAGTGAGAATAACTTAGCTCTGGACTTTGACTTGGCCATTCTCATACGTTTCATTGTAGTTTTGCTTGTATGGTCAGAATCATTGTTCTGTTGGAAGAAAAATCAAAACCATAGTCCTAAATCTTGCTCATTATATCTGTTTGGTTCGCTTTAAATAAACCAGAGTTCTCGCTTCATTCAAGCACATGTGAAAATTCACATACTGATGCAGAGCAAGCAAACGAAACCTGGTCTGCAACGTAATTTTAAGTAAATCTTAGAGGAATTCACTTGAAGTGAAAAGAAAACTTTCTACTTAGAAAGAAAGTGAACCAAAGAAAGCACGTTATATCTCCTACAGATATGATTTACAGGCATTAATGTGATTTGAAAACTTTTGAATAATAGGCTGGCAAGTTTACTTGTAAAGCACCAGGTTGTACACACTGGGCTGTCCCTTACAACGCAACACCAAAATACACGAAGAAGACGAGCCATCACATTAAATAAAAGCATAAAGATAAGATAGAAACATGTAAAAATAAAATGTCAACATTTTAGTCAAACCTAAAACATGATAGAAATAATAAAATACATTTTTTGACTGCATGGATAAGGTACAGTAAGGAGTTAAGATAAAGGTACATATTTAATTAAATGGTAAACAAAAAGCAATTTGTGAAAGTAAAACAAAAAAATCATGCAGCATTATTTCCCAGATTTGCACCAATGCAACCCTGCAAGGATGAGCCAGTATAGATGGATGGATGCTTATGCACTTTTTCAAGGCTTTGCGCATAAATAAAATACTAAGCAGAATATTCAGTAGCTACAACAGAAGACCTGAAACATTAGCAATGCACACAAGACACTGTTCAAACCGTTATAGAAAAATCACTGGATTGTTCTGTGAGATTTAACCTTCCTGTCTCTACAAACTAAACCGTCAACACAGTTCAATATGTAACAGCTGTAAGTCAGTCACCAAGAAATCCACCATAAAAAGGATGTCATGAAGCTCCCCCATCTCAGCATTTCCAAGAACTGTTTAGCCCAACAGCTCTCTGTAATCATCTCACTCGCAGCAGGTAGCGTTAGCCAGCATCTGAGCGTAAGCTTATTCTACCAGAACTGTTTACACAGAGAATCATAAAAGAGTTCAGCAGGAGGATAAACTTTTCCCTAAAGCCTTTTCTTTGAGCAGTGGTTTAAAAAATAAATAATAAAAGTTGAGTAAACAAGCCTTCTGAAAAGGTGATCTAAAGACGACGCTGTTATAATTTCTATTCGCTTGATTTCCTGGGTTCTTTCCTTCAAGGAGTGTGACTAGAGGCCACAGCAGCCACCTGGAACCGAAAGATGAGCGATACGTCGTCAGGGGCCAGCCAGGCGCTCTGATCTCATCTCAAATTCCCTCTGACTCACAGAAACGGAGAAATTGCCTTCAAGTTGTAGCTTAATGTGTGTTAGCCTGGTCTGTTTGAACTGCACTGCGACTTTGAAGCAGAGATTTGCTAGAACTAAAGCGACTGATTACTGAAATAAAAGTGGAACATTTTGTGTGTAACTGTGTGCCAAAGTAACTGTAACTTTCATTTAGGTCCTAAATTGATTAATTTTTATTAAACAACCCCAGCTGCATGGAGAGCTTTGTTGGTTTATATTAACTAAAATGTTAGTTTGTTTTTTTTATTTAAAAACAGGCACAGCATAATCAAACTTCAGTCTATGACATAAATGTTCCGGATTCTAAGGTTAAGTTGTCATATGTAAACACATGATTAATATTTCAATTTTGACCAATATTGTGCAAAACTCACATTTTGTATGTTTTTATATTTCCATTTTGATCTCTACTGCTTAAAAAAAACAACCAGCCATTTTTTTGGCAATAAGTTCATGTTTTTTGGTGTCTGGAAAATGAGCCGTTTCAAAAACCTTCCAAATGTAACGTCACAAATCAGCAACACTGCCACTAGCAACTCCAGTAAAGTCTAGTCCGTTACCTAGTAATCCAAGCAGAACTCCAGCACATTTGGTCAGCTGGTTTTACCACTGTACAATGGCTGCTGGAAAAGTCTATCGTTGTTGACTTTCCATCCAGAAACAACTTACTGTGTTTGTTGGTTGTGCAAGAGGCTTAACTTCTGCTTTTCAAAGATGTTCGGTTGCATAATTTCACAAGCGAGGAGAAGCTTATTTGGATTTAAAGTGACAGAATTCTGAAAATGACTTATTCTGAAATAATAAGTCATTATTATTTCAGATAATAATGACTTATTGTGACCATACTAAGATCTCAATATCTAGGAGCAATAACTGCATTTCCATTGATAACATTACTGCACAATTTGATATTTTGAAAATAAATTTTCCTAATGGATCCATGGAGATGAAAATAAAAATTCTCGATTGTTGATAAAAGTTTTGGTTCTAGGCTTAGGTGGGTTTTTTGGCCATATTGCAAAACCGCAATGGAAACATTTTCCCATCATGAATCGTGATCAACACCTGGATGTTGCCACTGGCACAAACCAAGAACAAGACAATTGGATGATGGCGCGCCATATTCTATAATGACTTATCACGTAAATAAACGTAATCATGTGATTTTAATTGTGTTTAATAGAAACAACACATTTGCGAAATTGTATGTTTGTTTTTTTTTTTTTTTGGACAGTAGCAGAATATAGACAAAGTTCTGCCCAGTTTTGTAATTGAAACTCAGTTAATAATAAGGCTTCAGAAGTTACTGTAGATCCATAGAGGACAATATTTAGAGACAAAGATGATCGATGGCATCATATGGACATCCATTGCCATTAGCCGGGTGAAGCTTAAACTCATCCGTCTGATAAAGAAGTTCCTGGCTGACCTTGACTCTGCCCCCAAGTCACGCTTCCTGAATACCAGCATCAGAAGGGGGCAGGTAAAAATGATGAACCCCATTTTACAAGGACGTTTTTAGATGGAAGTATTTTTATCTTCAGGCTGTACAAGGGGACCTGGATGGACTGGACGGGGTGCGGATGTGTTAGGCCTGCCTATGACACAAGGCCTGAGTGAAGACACGACGGCCCCCGGGGGCTCGATTGCAGATGACAAGGTTACACGACTTAAAGTCAACCTTTGCTACCTCCACTTAATCACTACCTCTCGTGTCCTCGTCCCTGCAGAGCAGTCCCTCTCTCCTCATCCCTTTTCTGCCTGCCCCGCTGAGAAGAAAGCTTCCAGTCATATCACGCTGTCCTTTCTTAGGCTCTGAAAGCCTTTCTAACACCTATCCATCTAATTCGCTGTCCTCGCATATCTGCAAACACTTTCACACCTTCACCTTGCTCTGTCTCCCTACAGTGAATGGAAATGGCTGCAAGATGTGGGTTCCCAGTAATACCAGACAGTAAGTAGGAGGTAATTATCATAAGGACAGACCTCTGGTGGGGTGCAGACACAAGGCGCAGTGGTTGAAACAGAGAATGAAGATGGAGGGATTTATTTTTAAACCCAATGAGGGCAAAAAGACGAGAGTAGCTAGACAGTGCAGGTCTGTGAAGCACTTATCTCCTGTTTAACCCTCTCAAACTATGTTTAGAACAGCATTCAGTGAGAACAATCCACCCTAGTCCTCACTGCTCCGTTTCATACTGTACATCTCTACACAACTCTGAATCAGTGTCAAAGCTGACAAATAAAGCTTCTTGGAGACCAAGTCTTGGAAAATGAATTACGTGATTTTAAGTCATCTTTTAATTTTATCGACATAGTTCTTCTGGCTGTAAATAGCATTAAAAAGGGAACTATTATGCAAAATTAACATTTTGAACTTCTATCTGGGCTTCTACTGCTTCTGAAAACAGCCCAAGTGCATCTTTTTTGGTAGTACGTTAATGTTTTTTTGGTGTCTGGAAAATGAGCTGTTTCATAAACCTTCCAAATGTAACGTCGCAAACCAGAAGTCACTGCCCACCACCTAGCAACCCCAGCAAAGCCCAGCCCATTACCTAGCAACCCAAGCTGAGCTCCACCTGGTTTTACCGCTGTATGTGCTGTACAATGGCTGCTGGAAGACAAGTGTTTTGTTGTTGACTTACCATCCAGAAACCACTTGCTACATTCTTGTTGTTTGTGTATAAGGATGCATTTCTGCTTTTCAAAGACTTACAGTTGTATAATTATGTATCTGTCTGTGTCAATTTTCATTTACAAGAATAAACATCGAGTTGAGGGGGGCGTGGCCAGCAGCGGCTTATTTGGATTTAAAGTGACAAGAGCTCATTCTGAAAGGAGCTCAACATGTTCAGAACTGAGCAGACTAAAATCTCATTACCTAAGAATGATTTTGTGTAAAAGAAAAATGTATTGTATTCCACATAGATCTATCCTAACCTGTTCAGGGAAGCATAATAGGTCACCTTTAATGCTTTGGAGTGACCCAGCTGCAGTCTTGACTTAATCTGACAGGGGTAAAATAAAACCTAGGGTGATGGCAAGATAGTCTTCCAAACAACTGGAAACATACAAAAGCAAAATATACTTCATTACTGTTATTAGATTTATAGCAAACTTTCAAGGTCATGATTGAACAATGTAAGATCTATTATTCTGACAGTCAGTTGGTTAAGGAGAGTTTTGTTTAATGGGCTCTGAAATGATGATTAAATAACTTATGATCACTTCAGCTACATTTAGAATCAGGCTATGGTGAATGAATAAAGATTGTCACTGATTAATGCTGGGTTAACTCTACTACCTCTAAGTCCAGTTTCTTTTCAGGTTTGGACTGATTTTAAAGATCACATATGAAAAGACACACTCTTACCTGTCCATACACAGAGTATTGGGAATAATTAGAACCGGCTATGTCTTCATAGAGAACGGGATCTAACATTAGCAACACATCATTAGCTGCTTAATAAGATGGCAAAACAGTAGATCCTAAAAATATGTGAGGATTTGGAGGCTCCCTGCTCCGGTTTGACACTCTGGCTTGGAAAAACACCTGAAGGCAAGATGAAAACAAACAATACCTGGTAATCCTTCACACCAACATCAAAAAACAAGCCTCAGATTCATTCAGTTCACAGTGGCTACAACACAAACAAAGCAACACAAGTCTGTCAACTGGTCAGATGTAACAAAATAAAAAAAATGTATTTTTCAGCAAAATACAGTACTTGGATCAGACCATAAGCTACCGCTTGAGAGGCAGTTCTGTATGTATGACCAATACCTACAAGCTAAGTAATCAAAAATCAATGCTTTAAAAACAAAACTAATTGAAAATCTTGTTCCCCTCCTCACCTGTGGGGGCGCTGCACCAAGTACCGCTGAAGGTAACAAAACAAAAACCTCAGAAGAAGACGTGTGCGCAACTTCTTTCTTCATGAAATCAAACAAAAATGGAGTGGCGTTAGATTTTTAGCAATTGTGGGATTTCTCTTTTTTTTTTTTACCCCTCCAGGGGGTCTTTTTTGTGGGCTCTAGTGTCCCTTATATGAGAGTGGGCTGACAGGAAACGGGGAAGGAGAGGGGGGAAGACATGCAGCAAATGTCGTTGGATCCGGGAGCCGCGACGGCCGCGTCGAGGACTGAAGGCCTCCAAATACGGGTCGCGCCAACCGCTACGCCACCACGGCACGCCAGGGGATTTCTCTTTTGTACATGGTGATTGTATTTACCCAGAATTCCTTGTGTTGTAGTCCGCTTCTATACCATGTTTTGTTCCACAACTATACCCTACTTTGTGTTGGTAATGTATAAAAGTACTTTTGGATTATTGGTGTGCTTTGAACATTTCTGACCACCCAGTTGAACCATTATGGTAACAAATTAAAGAAAAAAAACAGACAATTTGTCTCAAATCCCTTCAACAGATTCTTTAAGTCTTTTAAAAAGTCTCATTGTTTGCTCATTTCCAATTACGTGCCGTTCTCAGCATAGAGGAATGTGTTTCCATGCAGCGCTTAAATTAGACACCCCTGTGGCACAACGATATTTGTCAAATTATATTTTTAAATTAGAAGAAAGTAATTGTCGTCATTGTAATGCAGCTATTAATTAAAACATCAAGTGTATGTAAACATAACCTGCTATTAACACTGTGACTCTCCATGTTTTATCTTTGGCTGACACATTTTCTCACTTTATCGTTTTCTAATGGCTCTGCCTCTGCTTTCATCAGCTGCCTGCCTTTTACATTCCTGCTCTCCTTTCATTCTTTCAGCCACCTTTCCATCTTGCCCACTTTTGATTAAAGGATCCATTTTCCATTAAAAGGTGTCCAGAGCGATCTATGGCCTTAAATGCTCTGCAACAAGTTTGTGAAATAACCAATTGTATGTTATCTATTATTAAATTCAGTCACATCTTTTTAATTCTTTCAATTTCAGATATAACTTAAGTACCACAACTGTTGTTATTTCCTTCAAGTAAAATGAACAAAAAGAAAGCTTCAATGGGAATCTGCTATATTGGCTGTAAATTGCTTAGCTCCATTTACCATGAGCAACCAGGTGAACTCTGGTAAAATCCATCCCTGTAGCTTAAGTCAAGTCAAATGTATTTGTGTAGCACATTTCAGCTACAAGGCATTTCAAAGTGCTTTACAAAAACACGAAGTCGTAAAACGCACATTCAACAACTGAAACATTTTGCCGTCGTTACACATCAGAATGTTTATCAATGTTTTATTTATTATGTTTCAAAAGCAACTCTGAACAGGAGGGTTTTTAGTCTAGATTTAAAGGAACTCAGTGTTTTGCCTGTTTTGCAGTTTTCTGGAAGTTTGTTCCAGATTTGTGGTGCATGGAAGCTGAATGCTGCTTCCCCATGTTTGGTTCTGGTTCTGGGGATGCAGAGCAGAACCAGAACCAGAAGACCTGAGAGGTCTGGAAGGTTGATATGACAACAGCAGATCTTCAAGGCATTCAGCGATTTATAAACTAAGAACAGTATTTTAAAGTCTCTGAGCTACATGGGGCCATTGTAAGGACTGTAGAACTGGTGAGATGTGCTCCATCTTCCTGGTTTTAGTGAGAACACAAGCAGCAGCGTTCTGGAACAGACTGAGTTTTCCAGCAGACCTGTGAATACACTGTTGCAGTAATCAGTGCGACTAAAGATAAACACATAGACAAATTTAGCTAGATCAGGGATGTCAAACTCATTATAAAGATTATGAATGTCCAGCTGTGCCAGAACATATTGATAAAGCCCATTAGCAAACTGCTAAAATGTGAATAGATGGCTATTTCTGCCTACAGTAATTAAGTTAAATAATATTAAATATATTTTCACATTTGCGTAAATTGGGAGTCTACAGATAAAAACTGATTCAATTTGATTAATAAAACAATATTAAAGCACAGAACTGTTATTTTGAAGGTTTTAGTTATGTGTCCTGCTAGACTTTGGAGGGCCACATAAAAAACATGAGTGGGCCAGATTTGGCCCCCAAGCCTCGAGTTTGACATGTGTGCTCTAGATCTTGCAGAGACATTAGTCCTCTAATCCTGGAAATCTTCTTTAGGTGATAAAAGGCCGACTTTGTTATTATTAATAAAAACTAATTCAGAATATTTGATAGCAGATGACCACATGAACTCTAACATTTCACTCCTTAGAAACTCCAACTAACTTAAAAAAAAAAACCTTCAAAGGTGAGGTAGTATGAATATTAGAAAGTATGTTCTGGCGCTTTCAATTTTTTTCGTGAAAGTTTTAGGTTTTGTGTTACTTTCACACAATTTGGGGTAAAAATTGGCTATTCAGTTTGAAAATAAAAAAAAAGGCCTGGAGCAAAGATTTGAGCTTCGAACATGATCAGCGCTTAGCTGTATTATTTTTGGCAGACAGACATGGCTTGTGAACACATTTGCAACAAACTCAAGCCTATTTTCACACATCAGCACAGAAGATCCAGGGCAGGTGCTGACAATCTGGTTTAGACTTTTTTTTTGGCACATTACTATTCACACATCTGCATCACAGGGGGAGATTTATATTTATATATATATATATATATATATATATATTTATTTCCCAGAGAGTTTGAGATGTGCTCCTACAGCTGGAGAATAGGGGGGGTGTCTGCTGAGGAGCAGCTGTCGCCGCTGCACACGATGCAGGAAAATCTCAGTATTTATTAACATCTCTTAAAGGAAAGCCAGCAGTGCTTTTGTGTTGATAATGAAACAGTGTTTTTGAATGCGTCCAGTGTTGAAGACTTTCTCTTTTTCTGTGAATGTGTTTGAAAGATTTGCAGCTAAGTTCATGCACTGCCTCATCTGCTGAGGTGTGAGAGATTTTATGTAGGTTCCAGGTACGGAGCGATTGTGTTGACATCTCTGTTTGACCGCGTCTTACCTTCCCAAACATTTCACTCAATGTGTCTCTGAAACAGCAGAGCTTTATTGAAAAGTTTCTTTCTGCTATATAGTGTAATTTTCAGATGTGTGAGTTGAATATTATTTGAGGTCAAAAGGTTTTAGTTGAAGATAATTGCCTACAACTTATTTTATTTTTTAGTTACTTAAACTAAAGGATTCGTAATAACTTTTGTTTTATAACTCATGGTGTAAAATTATGGAAGGCGTTAAATGAGGAGTTAAAACAAAATTCAATAAAATTTAAGAGGAAATATATGAAGGTCATTTTCAAAGATATAGAAATATGGGTGAGGAATGGCACAAATGTGTAAATGCAAATATTTAGGAATATCTGTGTTTGCTCAGTACATGACAAAAAAAATCAAATATAATGATTTTAGTTTATAATTTTGTATTCCTTGTTTACTTCTGCTATTTCATACGACTATTATGTTCGAAATAAATGTTTGCATAAGTAAAGTGAAGCAACGTGACGCAGTAAACTCAGATGAGCAGTGCTGTTCGAACTTCACTTTGCAATTTATAGTAAACTTGCAAACATCAAAAGATTCTAAGCATCTGAAAATAATTATTCTTTTTTCTGTTGCTTTTTTTGGCCACAAATCCCCAAATTTTTGCAGGCAATTGAAAGCGTCTACTTACTTGTTTTTTCAGACTTTCGATGATGCTGATCAGAAGGTTTTCCTCCTTTCCCAGCTCCGTTGTGGTCAATATAAAGTCGACATCATGGCCAAAGTCCTTCCCCCTAAAAATAAAACACAAAGTGTTGCTACAGTGTATACTGTTTGATCCTCAAAGGAAAACTAATCCTACTGTAGCTGAAACAGGCAGTAGGCATTAGAGTAGTTTCAAATATTTTGTTTGCTTCCTGTACTAACAATTCATTTTTTTCTGCATGAATTGATGTTTTATCCATCAGTACAGCTGTGTTGGAGGGAGGTTTCAGTCCTGTAAGGTTATCATGACAGGATTACTGTATCTGCCAGGAACGGATGTCAGATAAAACTCAGCAGGACCCCCACAGGAACAGTACGCAGAGAAAAAGGTGTATCAGAGCATTTCTCTGGCACCTGAATCAGTAACTCTATAATCATTCCTCCATTTCTACACAACGTAGAGCATAATTGTAACATAATAAGAATATAATCCATGATTAAAATAAAACCTGAATGGGGACAAAATAATAACCATAAAGAGTCAGGAGCAATAAAAATTTTTAAATCAAGGTTATTCATGTGTCAGATTGGCCTAGTTAAAGTCAATTCATAAAGAAAAAACTTGAAAATCAATGGCTGATGTCACAGAAGGTGTCAAGTGTTTTACAGTGTACAACAACTGTTCTATTTTAGGAATAATTACATAAAAATCTAATCTAAACTATTTGTAGAACTGATCTACAATGATTCACAGGATGGTTTTCTTTCTTTGTAGGTTTCTGGCTGCCATTTAAGTAAGATGACAGAAAATAGCAGCTTTAATAGAAGTGACGCACGAGGATTTTGTGTGTGGGAAGAAAGCTTATTATGATGGACTTGTCCGCATCAATTTGGCCCTTCCTGCCAAAAAAAAACAAACAAAAAGATTCATTTCAAGCTGGTCATTACCTAGCGCACACACATTACACACACTTTCCCACAGAAACCCTTTGATAAACAACAGGCGAACTCCTGCAGAAGTATGCTCCAGTGTCACTGTTACAACAAAGCAAAATGTCAGTGAATGTTGTGGGCGATACGGCTCCAAAGCAGCTTCTGCATCCACAAGGCTCTGCGTTTGATCTCTCCTTCGTGCCACTGGCAAATGACTGACGGCAGTCAGTGTGAGTGACATTAAAGGAATGGAGAGAGGCTGAGGATAGCTGCAGGCGAAAGCTTCAAAGGTTCACACGGCTAAATCAGGTAGCAAGTCAGAAATAAGAAAAGTTTGAGCCCTTACAGTTATGGTGGCATTAATGTAACATCGGGATGAGTCGGCAGAGGATAAAGGGCATAAATCATAGTTTTTACAAGATTTCTTTCTGCTATTTTGCTCATGCTTGTTGCTCATGAGCAGTGTTGTATAGTAACAAAGTAAAAACACTTCACTACTTTACTTAAGTATATTTTGGAGTACTTCATACTTTCCTCGAGTATGAACATTTTTGATAACTTTCACTTTTACTTCACTATATTTCCGAACTTAATTGCGCACTTTTACTCCGATACATTTTCAATGTGTGGTTTAGTTACTCGTTACAAAAAAGCGAGAGAGAGAAACGCAAGTGTTTTGATCCCACCTACTGATTAGCAAGTAGCAAGCAGGCTACCGAACAAAGTCCGTAGCCTGCTTGCCTGGGCTTGTTCATCACCACCAATAGGATACACCTGTTTCGCTTCTCCCATTAAACACAAAGCAAGTCTCGCAATCAGCAGCAGCCACATGGAGGAGGAGACGGAGACCACAACACGGTCCAGGGGAACCACCAGCTGGTGATGAGAGCCCATGGCCTTATTTAAACACAATACACTCTTTCGTGGGTGTTAAAGATTTGTCGTGCCGCATGCAGTTTATGTTATTCCTGCCCGAAGATGTGGAAATTCTATCTTACAAAAACTCCCCGTCCAACTTGAAGAAACACACCGAGGTAACGTCTTATGAAATGGTTATAATCCTCCTGTTTCAGTAACTATAGCTTGGTCACTAGGCACTATTGTGAAACGTTGACCATAAATGAACTTTGTTTGGCATTGTTTCAGTTCCACACGTGGTGTATTTAGCTTAGGCCTAATGTTGACTGTAACAGGCTACCTAGACTCCTCTGTTCAAGGGGGACAGAAACCATAGCGATAGCAATTTAGACTAAATTTAACGAATATAGGAAAGGCATGCAAGTTTAAAACCAGGTTTACAAAAAAGGTGTCCCTCTTCAGATGCCAATAAGCTGCATTTCCCTCCCAATTCTTTTTTTCTTTTGCATCATGACCAGTTGTGTGCACCACCTACTGACTGTAGGATTGACTGTTTCACTGATTTGTGAAGTAGAGTAATCGTAACAGCTCTTTTTCTTCATGTTGGCCGCATTTTCTGTACTATTTATTTTTCTCATTTTCAGCACTGACCTTACTTGAAGGGAAAACTTAAGGCTTACAAAAACTTTGTATTTTCTGTCCTGGAGGGTTTACTAAGAAGCTGGTTCAGTTGTAAAGCAGGTTAAGTTAACCTTGTGCTATAGGTAAAGCACATAATTTTCTTAACTAAATGATGCCTGCAGGTTTATCTATTAGCAGGTTTAATTTTGCCTGCACTTGGTTGTGTATATTATTTTAAGTGTATTTGACAAGTTTACCAAGATATAAAAGATGTCATTCAAACTGCATTTGCTTTGTTTTACTTTTTACTTGTACTTTTCATTACATTACTTGAGTACATCCATTTTTACAGTAATTTCCATACTTAAGTACAAGAAGTTTCAGATACTTTAAGACTTTAACTCAAGTAACATTTCAGTCAGTGACTTGGACTTTTACCAAAGTCATATTTTGCAGAGGTACCTATACTTTTACTTGACTCTGAGATTTCAGCACTTTATACAACACTGTTCATGAGTTATAATTTTTGTTTATGAACAAAGTAGGAGACATAAAAAGAACGACAAAGAAACAAAAACAAGCAAAAAGAAGAAGAGAATGGGACGTTTAGCTAAACATATGATATGTCTGCCCTTTATTTTTTAATATTTATTCCACCTGGAGGATAGAAGGATATTTTACTGGTAGGATTTAACCGTTTAAAAATGTATCAAAGATTTCTTTCGGTGGAGCGAGAATCATTCCTCTAAACACGGCAAAGCCGAGATCCTCTAATGTTTCCAGCACGTACATTGTGCTAATGTTGTTAAATTACTTTTACTGCTGGCTTCTGTTGTGCAGGCAAAACTCACTCAAGTGTGCAGCTTAAATGTGCTTCATGAATGGAGGAAAATCTGGAAAAAAAACATTCATGTTGCACCTGATCTCTGTGTGATATTCAGTACTAATCTGTAGAAAAGACACCATGGCATTACATTTGAACTTCTTTTAGTAAAATCTGTCAGGTCAGCGCAATTATTTAACTGAAGATATTAAAAATGTCTGTTCATGCATACACATTTCAAGACATTGTTAACATCCCAAAATTTTGCACATTTATACAATTCTGTTAACCAAACAAAACCTGAAGATGTAGTTATTATTAACTTAGTGCAATTTGCAACAGCAAAGGGAAAACAAACAGAAAAATCACTGAACAACAACTCAAAACCACTTGTTTTTCTCAGACCCGTTGCCATAGCAACTAACTGACAACAGCTCCACTGGTGTTTCAGGATTCAACACCAAAACAAAAAAAAAACAAGCAAACATTTTCCACAAAAAGAACAGAACATTCAGTGTGTTACAGTTTTATGTTTTCATGCATGATGTTTATTTTGTGATTATCAATAAGTGATTGTCTGAATACAGTGGCGATTGATTAGCTAATTGTGTGGGTTGCCTTCTTTTTAACTAGAGCGAAACACACTGAATGCCACAGCACTTCTACATCTTAAGGTTATCAAAGTTAAGCTAGCATAGCTGACCTACTTCCTGTTCCCTCGCTACGTTTTTTTTCATAAAAGCTTTTTACGGATATGTGAAATGTAATACTTTATACCTTTTTCTTCTACATATCAGGTGTACATTTAAGATTTAGCTTTTCATATTGCACTGCAAAAACACAAAATCCTATCGAGTATTTTTGGTCTAGTTTCTAGTGCAAATATCTAACTTTAACTTAAAAGTGACTTTTTCGCAAGATGTAGAAGATTGTTTGGAGTAAATAATTCCTTAATATTGATTAAAAACCATTAGTTCCACTAGCTTACAACATGGGAAGATGTCTTGTTATAAGTTAAATAAACTGCCAAAAGAATTAGAACTTTTTCATCAATATTAAGGAATTATTTACTTAACACAAGCTTCTATATCTCGCTAAAAAAAAAAGTAACTTGTAAGTTAGTTTAGTCTTATTTCACGTTTGCTAAGATATTTGCATTAGAAATCAGTGTCTGCGAGCGTGACGTCACATTGCAACGTTTCTATAGCAAAGCAAATATTTTCCTCTTTATTCTTGGCTGAAACAAAGGTTTCACCGATGCAAAGTGTGGAGTAGCAGCCATGTGTTTCTCAGCACGTGGTGCAACACAGAGCTGAAGTGGAGAACATTTTGAACACCTGGTGTGAATTCAGCATGTCTACTTTTTTATTGCGTGAGGGAAAGTGCTAAATTATTCACAGGTATGCACCAGGCCTATAAAATATACATAGCTATTTACAAATTTCTATGGACGACAAGGCGACATGAATGAATAATAAAGAAGTGGGAAGTGTTGTTGCTGCTGATGGAAAATCCACAGAATGAAGTCATCTGCAGGAGGGAGAGAGCTCAGCTGCACTCAGCAGAAGCTGGTCCAGAAAAAGAAATCAGAACTATCTTTATTCAATGCATTGTGATCACCAAGGTAACAGGTGTAAGATGGAAACCCAGATGTCCAGAGTTGAATAGTTCCACCACTAAGTCTTGGGATTGTTTTAATTATGTTTGGGCTGGTAATGAATTTCTATAAGACAAAATTAAATTACTGGGTTTATTTGAGAGCATCAAAACCACAAACTCAAGGTTCTCCATTGAACACAGCTCCCTCCCACGTTCCAGCATTCCTGCCCATATTTTACGACAACGTCTGTGAGTAACACACTGACGTATCAATGGAGAAAGGGCTTAAAGGGGAGGTATTGTGAGTTATACAGCACAATCAAGTAACTATGTCACCTTCATCTGTTACAAAAATGATACATGTAAATGACTTAAAGGAAATTTGACTTTGATATTTAACGCCTTGAAATTGTCTCTTTAAAATCTCCTGCCCTTCCTGAAACTACGCCTTCAGGAAGTCATCACAACATGGCTCCTCTATTAACCTTTCAGCAACGTTTTTAGCAGCGTTTCACTGAGAAGTAACTCGTGTAATGAGCTCAGCAGCTCCACCAGATGTTTGCTAATTGCTGATGGCTAGTCTGAAGGAGCTGAGCGAGGGAATCGAGGCAGAAGCTCAGAGGAGGTGCTACTTCCATCCAGACGTTTTGCACAGCTGAATGGTTGCCATGGATATTAAAGGATTTCAACATTATAACGATGTGAAGTGGTTATTTATTTTCCTGGTTCTGAAGCAGGGCTGTTGTAAACGATTATTTTAGTAACAGAGTATTTTGTCGATTATTCTTACGATTAATTGAGTAATCAAATAAAACATGTGATAAAGTAAAATATTGTTAAATTCTAGCATAACAACAGTATTAACATTGAATATCAACATCGGCTCAAATTTTCATATTTGTGCATCCCTAACAATTACTTTTGCTGTAATTTAGAGAATTAACCTTTAACAATAATAGCTCCATTTTCAAGTTAACCTGGATAAAAATTTAATTCAATTTAATAATAAAGAGGCAGGGTCACAGAGACACTTATAAAATATCTATAAACCAGTTTTTAGTTTATATATTCCTCTTCAGTCAATTTAATAGATGAACTCTCACCCTGCCCAGCCTTTCGCAGCTTTTGTGTCCATGTTAGCAACGGGATCCATGCTCCTTCGTTCACAAATGACAGCTGTACCGCTGTCCAAAATTGTGGTAAATTAATTTTTCCTGTTTGTCCGTAAAGCTATACTTACATTAAAAGCATCAACAGATAGACAATCAGTCTATCTGCTCACCTGTATAAATACACCCGCCGTGTTCTTCCATGCCGTTCGCTCTGAACCGGCCACCAGGCAGCAGCTCCAGGAGGGGAAAGGCTGCCGTACTCCAGGCATCGGGCCCATTAATTTAAGGAGGCTTATTGGTCCCCCGAAAAATTATGAAATCCCGGACATTATCATCAATCAATCAATCCACGGAGCAAACTTAAAAATTGGACGTTATGCTGCCAACACTTGGCAACAAACAAGATCAGTGATCAGGGACAGACCTGGCAGAGTCCAACATTCACTGGGAATGCGCTCAAGAAGCTAAATCACCAGGAGCAATGTGTTGACTCCGGCTCTGTCTGATTTCATGGATGCAACATGAAGCCATGGAGACACACCAAGTACTTTGGATCATACATTAAGGCCAGACATCTCGTTTTGCTCTCCCCTCCTGTGAGCTGATAATAGAGTTGGGCTGAACAATCATGACACCATGAATTAAGCCGATAAGGAATCCTTATCTGAGCTGCTGTTGCAGGCAAACAAAGTACAAGATTCAGCCCCTGTTTGAGGCTTTGGAGAGCAGATACCACCGCCCCCCCTCATCAGTGTCACTTTGAGTTAATATTCCAGACAATCTGATGTTACACAAGATCCACAGCAGGGAATCGCTGGCAACATGCTGAAATAAATACAGCGCTCCACTGACACAGTGCGAGCCTTTTCACGCAGAGTGCTGGTAGGAGATGCATTTTCACGCCTAATCTATTTTTAATCCCCCTACACCCCAACAAAACCGCTTTTAAGGCTTGTCACCCGCCTTCCACAGCTGTCCTTTCAATAAGCCTAATGTCAGTGGCATCAACAAATCCCCGCCATGCTGCTCTCCTCTGAAGTGGATGACAACTCCAGCCTATGAAGTACAGCCCTTATTTTGCAAAAGTTTTGGGAGCAGAGTTATTTTCTGTGCATCTTATCCAGAGATAAAAGACGCGATAGAGCCAAAAATATCTATCCGAGGAGCTATACGATACACTGTACTTGTAAGTTTTGACAAGGGCTATTGGCCACAAAGCTAATGAGAGTCTCAAATTATAGGTTATTAAATCAAGCTTTGACAGTACGTTCAAAAAGATATCTAATATATCCCACTGCAGAGAATCAGACGATTATTAGTGGTGCAGCTTGGAGCGTTTGAACTGTTCCAGGCGTCGTCTGCTTTTGAGCAAGAACATGCTAAATTAGTGACTGATGGAGTAAAAGTCATTACTTTTCAGCTACATCTCTGGATGGCTCCAATGAAGTCTCATGTGACTCCTCAAGTCTGCATAAATCTAAAGCGAGGTAAATGAGTGCTTCATCTGGTCGAGTTTAAATCCATAACGGCTCACTCGCAGGCCCCTTTACGCTCTGCAGCGAGCCGCTGGCCCATAAATCTTAAGTAGTTCCTCCCCTTCATTCTTGATGTTAACTATCCATGATATGCTAATCACTTTCCTCAGCTCATTTTACAACACTCCCTCATCGAGGAGCCA
Source organism: Xiphophorus maculatus (assembly GCF_002775205.1). Lineage (NCBI taxonomy): Eukaryota > Metazoa > Chordata > Actinopteri > Cyprinodontiformes > Poeciliidae > Xiphophorus > Xiphophorus maculatus. Next base: position 3,741,256 of record NC_036464.1, on the reverse strand, counting down.
TTATTTACATAATCAGATATCTCTCCAGCTGTCATCTGTCCTTCTGTAGATTAGGGATGCTTACTTTTTTCCCCTCCTCTGGCAGTGTTTGATGCAGTATTAATTTGAAAAAGCTGTACACTTTCTTTGTTTATACTGCAGTACAGATGTTATGACAAAAATGTGAATGTTAAGAGTGTAAATAGAAATTCAATGTTTCAAAATTTACCACACTTTAAAGTGAACCAGGATTAGTTAAACATGTTGGCCTAAATATGTTGTAATTTTCCTATGAACTAAAAAATTGCTGTTTGTGATACACCGAAACTCATAATTAATTTTGAAAATTTACATCTTCACCCATAGAGATTGCCATTTTTTCACCCGATGGACCGAAGACACATTTTGGTCCATTCTGTACTGGAATATATAGAGTAAACAGAGGAAGGCTAACTTCACCTGAGTCGGTGTTTATCATATTGCCTTTGACTGGTGTAATTTTAGGTAATGCCACACTGTGTCACTGTTGGCTGTAATTAAAACAAAAATTCTGGATCGCTTCCTACACAAAAAAAAAAAAAAAAAACAGAAGAGTGCAGTAACTGAACAAATCTTCCAAAGGTCCTATATTTATGCTCTCAACATTTCTTTCCAGAAGACTTTGAATCATTTGTAATAGCAAAACCGACGGAGGCTCTAACAGGTGATCGTTACCATAACGAGCTAAAAATAAATGTCAAGCTTACAGTTTTTATCCACAAAGAGCCTTTGACATAAAGAGCAAAAAACACTGGGAGAAACATCAGACAAGCAGTTCCTGTCTCTTAAATGCTAACAGAGCTCTGCTGTAGTAGTACCAGCGGAACTATTGTCGTTTATGTTCGAACAAAGACTGGACCCAAAGCTAATCAAGTATTTACCGGATCCTGAAGTCTGACCAGAGGCATCATTGTTTCATTTACGAAGCTGAAGGTAGCAGCAGCAGCAAAACACCAGCTTTTTCGGCCAACTCTGTGATCTTCCTCCGTTTGGTCCTCCTCACCTTCATTACCTCTTGTGATTTCTACATTCCCATTGATTTCAACGCGCTCCGGGTCAAATTAAAAAGGCTTAGTGACGTTACTCGTCGCTGTTTTGGCAGGACGGAGCTAGGCAGTTGGACCTTTAGACATCATTTACCCAAAATGTATTCGTGTGGCAATATTTTATTAAAATTTATGAAAACAAAACAGCCAATAGTTTTATTACGGTATTGTTTTTACATCTAAAATCAATATTTCTCAAATATAGTCTATTTTTACAACTAATCATGGATCCCTTTAAAGGGTTGAAAAAAAAAACTATAAATATTTATATGAATGGATGGTGACAACATGCTGCTATTATTTAGTGATGGTGATCATTTGAGATGTAGACTAAGCAAGTTGCTTTATTTACATTTAAAGCTCAATCTGAAGTAATTTTCTGCTAAGCAGGAAAACCAGATCTACGTTAAAATATGAAACATGAACCTTTCTAAGGTTTATGGAGGAAAGAGAAAGTGTAAACTATGTTTGTAGCCCAGACAGCATTAAAGGTCATCAGCTAAGTCGTTGCAGCTCTCTCACCCCCGTTGAGAAGCAAGTGCATGTCCTCACTGCCAGACTGCGCTTTGAATTATTTACCTCACACGCTGCTGGGTTATGGCTGGATTTTTACAGCGCCACAGAGCAGAGTGCTCCGTGCTTACTCGGGCACAAAGCAGCGCACATAAAAAGAGAGCAGCACAAAGAGGTGGGAGCGGAGGGAGGTGTTGTCTGTGACCAAAAAGTTGCACTCAGCAGGTTGCTTTACAAGAACACTCGCCATGCGCCCTGATACTGACAATGTAATGCATTTGAGTGACCTAGACTTGGTGCGGAACAGGACTGACCTGTTCTTTTTTCCTTTAAAAAGACCAAGAATCCACTTTCAACGCCAAACTAACTCCTTCAGTTGCTGCTCTGACAGAAGGTAGCAGGGAAAATTCAAATGGGAATCAACACCTCCTGAGACCCGTGTTTTCCTGTGCATAACAAAAAAGATATTTAAGAAAAGCGGCTGGAAGAAAAAGGCGGAGGCGCTGTTCTACTTCATCTACAATTTCAACGCTGAAAGAAGGAGACAAGCTTTGTACCTCCGAAAGCCACCTGTCAGCGCTAGTATGGCGTTCGGTGTGATCACATGGACGGCCTCGTCAATAATGTTCCCCACGGCCCGTGCCTCTGCTTTACTGACAGCCCTGGAGATGTCTCCATAATGCAGAAAACCTGCAGGGAAAAGACCACATGGTTATTAGTCTGGCAGCTAGCCATCAATCACAGCCATTTGCTCTGGGGAAGCACAGAGTCAGGGTGGATTAAAAGTAAGGTAGAAATGTGATACGCTCTGCTTGTTGATAGGAGCCGACTATCGCCGTGCTCCGGCTGCAGACACAAGAGGATTACTGTATCTACAAACTGTTCCTAATTATAATTGATGCATTGATGATTATCTCATTTTATGCATCTCACTTTGCATTTTCTCCCGTCTTTGTGCCACTTAAAAAGCACTTAATTCTCCTTTCTTTTCCTCAGACGAACAGCGATGCACCTCCAATTAATTACAAAACCTTTAATGATTTTTCTGTCGGTGCTGCAGAAAATTAATGGGATGGCTCTTGTTTCTGCTCAGTAAAGATTTCCAGAATACAGCGAGGCGATTAGGGTTCAAAGACATTTTCCACTTCAAAAACCTGCGATATTTCTCCATTCAAAGTGACGAATCCGCTGTTCCAAATGATGGATTGTGACCGTTTTGATGGACGTGTCTGTCAGCATTATAAACTATTGAATGGAGTTTGAAATGAATGGCAACCTGTGAACACTGCAATTTGAGGTTTTCAATCACCCGGTCATGAAGTGCAACACTATGTGCTACTGGCAGCATCTTTTGGAAAGTCTCAGCTAGTGAAAGGCTGGGTGTCTATGTGATTTATCCACCTGCAGCTCCATACTATACTATGCACACAGCTTGAAATAATGCATAAGTATGAAGTGTAAAGAAAACGATTAATAACTTTTACCGTTTTTAAAGGCAAAGGAAGAAAAATGATTAAAGAAACAAAGTAAACCTCCACCATTGCCTTTTGAAATTGTGTTCCAGGGCCAATTCTAATCCAAGTCCTTTCACGCTCAGTCAATATGTTTGTTTTATTTGACTAATTTTTTTTATTTATTTTGCATTTTATTTTCTTGCAAAGAGAGGCGTTTTGGACCAGACTGTGCAGAGTACTCTCTGCTGTTTCTTTTGATATCTCAAACAGACAAAATAAAAGATGGTCAACCCAGACCTGGCTGCTGTTCTACTTGATACGCCGATAGAAACACACAACGCTGAGTTACACTAGCTTTAATTAAATCAGTCAAATTGTTTTTTTTTTGTTTTTTTTTACCCCTCCAGGGGGTCTTTTGTGGGCTCTAGTGTCCCTTATATGACAGTAGGCTGACAGGAAACGGGGAGGGAGAGAAGGGAAGATGTGGCAAATATCACGGCCGCGTCCAGGACTCAAGGCCTCCAAATATGGGTCGCGCTAACCACTACACCACCACGGCACGCCACAGTCAAATTATTTTTAACTAAATCAATCACCAAACATGTCTTGTTAACTTTGCAATTGGTTCATGTTTAGATGATGGATTGAATGCAACTTTATGAGGTGTTCAAAGTTTTGGGTATTGTTTTAGATTGCCCTGGATTTTACTTAGAGGTATTAAAAGTAAAAGGGGTTGAATATAAATGCAAACTTTCATGATCACACTAAACTGCTCCATGTTCATCAGAGGAAATCTTCAACAGGCAGAGGATTGCAATGTAAGATCAACAAGTGTGAATATCTCTGTATAAACCTCAAAGTTTAATAGAGATACAGTCACTGTGGAAATTTAACGATTAGGCTGCTGAGTGTTTTTTGGAAGCAAGCTTGTATTGAATTCCCTGATCTATAATTTGCGAAGTGGTTTTCTGAAGACGGGGGAAAAAATTTGACATACCACTTTGCTGCATCCGGTTCAGATGAATGCCGGGCTGCGCCAGAACTTCGCTGAATGAGCGAAGCCCTCTGCGGTACCACTTCTCGGCTGTTTTAGGTCCAACCCCAAACACGCTGGTGAACAGCTGCCGGGGAACGAGGTTCGATTTAAATGACTGAGAAAGCAAATGAATGACTAACTGAAGTTGGTTTTTATTTACCAACCTTGAGAGTTTGACACCTTTCATCAGAGAGTATTTTCTCGACCTCAAACGAGCGGCCATATTGGAGGATCTCCTGTAAAACATAAAAGCAAATGAGATTAGAGAAGAGTGCTGTTTCCCTGGGTTTCTATTTTCTGTCTGCCGTCAGCAAATGCCCTCAAATAGCTGCTCATTTGCAAACCATTTCCACTTAAATCAGGTGTCGTCATTTCCATTTTGTTCCCAGAAAAAACATTTTTGTTGCCGAGAAACCTGGGATTAACACCAGCTTAATGACAATCATTAAACGCCCAGGGTGACGGGGTTTTTTCCTCAGACTCCATTATTTGCTCCAAATGAAATCATCTGCACTTCCATTTTAAACGTCTCCATTGTGTGAACCAAGTGGCAGTTACCTGGCTAGTACTAAAAAAAAAAGATTGAGATTGATATGTTTTTCAATTCTGCAGGGCTTAGTGCTCATTTTAAGCTTGAGCATAAAGGAAAGGCAACCAGCATGGATGAACTATTGATCCAAAGGTCGAGGCTGTGAGTACAGAGCAGTGTGCAGAAGCCTTCACTGCTCAGCGAAGCATCCAACCGTCCACCTCTGCTTTTCAAGCCTCCAGCTAAGGCCAACCTCAAACGGGAGGATAATGCTTCACCACACTTCCTGCTCCAGGAAAGATATGCTCCTTCACAAGCGCAGTTTCTGCCTTACACACATTCATCCCCACGCTTCCCTCAGCGCCGCCTTGTTTTTATATCGCTACGCTTATGTCCTCTCCACACTTTGGATGCTCAGTTGTCAGCGAGGAGCTCAGTCGCCGCTGATGGTGTCACTCTGATGTTCACAGCCACATCAAGCATTTTGTTTTTTGTTTTTTTAACTCCATTCGGCTTCACTTTGTTTTTCATGTCATGTCACTTCTCTTGTTTTCACTCGGCAATCCGTTCAAAGAGACAACACTGGGAGCGCGGAGCTCGGAGTGAGGTGGGTGTCTGCGTCGAGCAAACAACAAAGACGAGAGGTCAACCGCAGACTGTCTAATTTGGTCTCCGCGGCACATTTATGTTACTTTGTTTTATAATTCTGCCTCAGCGCTGACAGCTCTGACAGATCTGGAGGCCTGCTCTTAGACCCGCTGTGACGATGTTAGGTTTAACGTGTCAGAAAGTTGGATTGCCCTTTTTTAACTTTTTCATCTGCAGGGACTCTGCGCTCTCTCCACGCAAACTTTCTCTGACAGGCTGCCATGATTTCTGACCTGAACTCGACAAAGTGAGAGGATGAAGTAACTTTCGCAGACTGTTTTCTCCTGCGGTGTGACCCATGTGTACTGGTGAGAGTTTATAAATAAGCTTCAACAAAACTGTACAGTGCATTTATTAACACCCCTGGAAAGTTGTTTTAAAAGACGCCGTAAAATGAATTTATTTTTTATTGCAACAACTTCAGGTCACACAAAGAAATGAAGAAAATTTTAACCTTTATATTCAGAACATTTGAGTGAATGTTATGAAATGTCACTGTAGCATAACTGGTACAGGAAGAAGCATCACTCCGTTTCTTTTGTTGGTCTGTCCAATGCATTTGATTACACTGACCTCAGTAAAATTGGTTTTACCAATTCAGCATTGTGATAGCTACCTTTCATATACACAGTGTGCTTTTGCTATTGGCTGCACCGATTCCTCAAATGATTCAAGTACTTCGATTATTAAAATTTCTCGAGGAAACTTACCTGCCTCGAAGCTTCACTAAATCATTTTATTATTTAGAGCATCGTGTTACAGCCGGGTGATTATTTATGTTGCGCAACTCTCTCACTTCCGCCTTTGAGTTGTTGACAAAAACTAACGTCCAACTTTCAAGCCTCGTTTTCTTTTCCATTCTTATTGATGACATTTTAATAACTACACACTGCATAGTTATGCAGATAACACCAAACTTTACTAAGCTGGATCTACTGTAGGCAGGCAATTGATAGGCTTTAAATTCCAGAAAACTGCAAAAACACTGAGTTCCTTTAAAACAAGGCTAAAACCCATTTGCTTAAAGCTGCTTTTGATCAATAATTACTGGAAAATTGATTAATTTTAGTTTTTATTCCAACATTTGTGATGATGATGACATCTGATGATTTTGATGATGACATTTAAAAAAAATTAATGTTTGTTACTTGTTTTTTGTTTTTATGCTTTCAGCATGTAAAGCATCTCAACTTGCATTGCTGCTGAAATGTGCAGTGTGCATTTTCAGTCCTTGAGTTTTATTTGGAGTGTACCACATTTTTCTCTGATCAAGGCGGAAGGAAACGGTGATGAGCAAAGTTCAGGAAATAACCCAAAACTCTTGATGATCTAAGATATTTTGTGCAAAGAGGAATATTTGTGAAATATTCCTTAAAACTGAGGATTGTCCTGTTGGAAAGAAATATTAACAGTGGGAGCCCCAATAATTGCACCACCAATAATTTTTGTTTATGAAACGTCCAAATGGTGCCACAAATATTTTTATTACCACACTCATTATGAGCCGTCCCTGCAGTCCAGACCCCGTCTGCACTGGTTTAAGTGCTTTTATGTAAATTTATCTCTCATATGTTTTTATTTGTGCCTTTAAACGTCATGTATATCATGTTTTTATATCTTTCACACTTTAGATTTGTTGCCAAATGTAGTGACCAGCACTGAATGTGTTCTGCTTTGTCATTAACAAAATATACATATGGAGTAAATATAGTAAAGATTTTGTGATTTGTGTGTTTGGATCTGTATTGATCAGCCCTGAAATGAGTTCTCCTCTTATTCCAAGGATGAACACCATCGATTGCCTTTGTGTGCTTGTCATATCTGCATGTTTTCATCTTCCTGTGTGTGGTTTATGTGTAGCCTTTTTCATCCACAACTGTTCAACTCGTGCAGCAATTTGGGACCAAATGACTGTAATTACTGTGTTCGTATTGATTTTACAGAGCAAGAAACTCAACAAACTGTGTGGTAACCAAGAGGACAGCTGCACTTTCACTCAAAGTCAATTATTGTTCATTTTATTTCTGCCTTCTTTCACACAGAAAGCAGTTTATACATGTCCTCTACTTACTGTGTAATTCTATACGCTAAATTTATAAAGAAGCAAACAGTTTTCAGTTCAACATATTTCTCTTAAACACTTTGACATGACATTTGTTGCGAATTGGCTCTACACAAATAAACTGAACTGAATTTTTCGAGATCTGATTTGTTTTAAGCTTGCTCAATTACAAAGAAATGAAAAATTTCTGAAACTAGAAATATAACAATATTTGAAATTGATTAGAAAAATGGTTCTGCACCCTGATCTTCCGGGTCCATGTTTTAGGTGTTTCCCTGCCAGCACACTCCTGACTGGTGATTATCAGGTTTCTGGAACACTTAATGGCATTCTGAGGAAGTTATTCAATCATTATTTTAGACAACAAAAACACATAGAACAATGAATCCTGAGGACCAAGACTGAGAACCACAGCATTGCCATGTTTCCATTACAAATGTGCTCAAACATTTGTCAATAATTTGCTAATGTAAAAAATAAAACAACACAATTTTGTGATGTTTCCATTAGATAAGGAATGCAATTAAAATCACACGAGAATACATTTGTTCACGTGACAAGTCATTAAAACCACGCCACACCATCATCCTCCAACTACTTCCTGTTCTCTTCTTCTTGGTTTGCACCAATGGCAACATCCGGTTGTTGAGCATGTGACTGGTGTGATGCAAAAAAAGTGCTTCCATTGCAGTTTTGTGAAATTAACCAATTTTGATACAACCAAAAACCGCCTCATCCTTTTTAATCGACAAAACAATTTACATGTTTTGTTGAAGCAGATTTTTTTTTTTACACAATGTCAAATTGCTACATTTTATGGTCAATGGAAACGCAGCTAATGAAGTGTTTGATCATCAAGCCAAACATGACTCGTTGCTGCAAAGCACAACGCTAAAACAGCCCTTGTGCTTGGTCAATATTTTAGGTTTTGTTTCTTCTTTTGGCTTTTACAGGTTTTTCTGTAGGACTCAGGCCTGCAGGCTGGCAAGGCCTCTCCTTAAACTAACTTCTTCTGCTGCTGCCTTGGTGGTTTATTTTGTGCTACTATACAAGAATGCAGAAAACAAAGATGGTGTTAGGGTTAAAGACAGCTCTGCATACTTGAAATGAGGAGTCAGTACGGTTTAGAAGGCCAACACCAGAAGCCAGCTGCATTGTGAGAGACAGCGCTTTGACAGACTGACAGGACTGCAGACTGCTTTGTACGTCAACAGTCTGAATGACTTTAACAAAGCAGTCTGAGCAGCAGCAGCGATCAAGGTTAACACGAGGCAGACAGAGCACGGTTCGGCCTTCCTGGTGTCTAAACCACAGCTCACCTACCCACGTTTTTCATAACCGCTCATTGTGATTTTGCTTTACGTCATCCCATGTGTGCACTGAATGATTGTTGCTCTTTCTCTGGGATATTGTGAGTACAGTGACTTGGCCTCGTGCAATCAAATCTGAATCCTCAAATTTTCAGCATAGAGAAGCATTTTTTGATCTGCATGTCCTATGAACGAACATGCAGAGTTTTTTTAAGATCCACAATAGACTTTGACTTATAGGCAACAGGTTCCTTCACACAGATTTAGGATTTTTTGGATACAAATTCTTTTATGTCATCATTTTAAACCTTCAATTTGGATTTAATCTCATTATTTTTGTTTGATATTCAAGTTTTTCTTATGATCTGAAACATTCATATGTGACAAAACTGAAAAAAACCAGAACAAATCTGTTAAAAATACTTACAACTGAAAGGAAAATTAAGAAAAACCAATAAAAAATTCCCTCTAACTTATCAGAGAAAACCATAAGTAGATTATAAAACAAATTCAATTAATGTATCAGTAAAGGAATGCTTTTAGTTCAGTACTACACTATTAAACATCTATCTTAATTTAATAATTGATCGAATAGTGATGCAGGAGTCAGAGATATGGTTTAAAACTAGAATCATGGTTTTTTTCTTCTAATGAATTATTAAAAACACACTCAAGGTCATATTTTACTACAAAACACAACTGTTCCTTTGGGTCCTTCATTACCACTGATAGAATTACATGCATTAGCAAAACCACTGACCACTCTCTGCTCGTTTCCTTCGGATGTGATTCCTGACACTAAATTAGCAGAGAAACTAAACAGAGGAGAATATCTTACTCTGACTGGCTGATATTTTCTATTAATTTTATTCTCAAATGGTAAAAGATAAACATTTATGGACCGGAGCTCATAGAAAGGATCCTTTCTACACTGCATTGAAAGAATAATCTTCTCATTTCATCACAAACCCTGGTTGAAAAGGGACAGGGTTGAAAAATCAAATCAAAATAAAATTCAGTACAACTACCAGGAAATATCACTTAAGAAAATTGTGTGCATGGAATTTAGTCTCAGCTCCAATGCAGCTGTTCTCTGAAGATATCAGAGGTTTGTTAGAGAATATATGTGAATAAATAACATCACGAAGACCGAGGAAGCTTAAAACTATCCTGTTTTATTTTATTGTGGGTTTTTTTTGTAAAAAAGCACTTATTTCTACTAACATCAACTATTAAGTGGTTAGTAGTTTTCGTGCGCATGTATTTATTACACCCTGTACCTTTTTAGGGAGTTAAAACAGAACTATCAACAGAACAAAATACAATCACAGTGAACCCAAGTAAAGCTACCTGCTCCGACCTTCTTCAAATTAAATTAAATTAAAGTCAAATGTTTGTGCAACAAAAATTTGTCTTTGTGCTTCTATCATTTTAAAGATACTAATACATGTTTCCAGAGGTCAAAGGTCAGCCAGCCAGTCCACAGCTGCAAAATCAAACAAAACATGGTGTCACTCAATTGTGCTACATAAACATTTATTAGTATCTTAAAAATGATAGCGGCACAAACGAAAATTTCTGCTGCACAAACGTTTGAGACAAATGTCATTTGATTTGAAGTAGGTGGGGCGATGAGAAAGTGTCTGTATCAAAGCTCAGTTAGCACGAAGAAGCAAGCCTCGCTGAGCCTTACCTTCATGACAGCCTTGGTATGTTCACCCAGGCATGGCAGGTCCTGTGTGGCCCCGACACACCGCACGGCCCAGGGAAGACTCTTCAGGACGGAGGCCGCCCTCCTGAAGGCCAAGCACCGTCCCTCAATGTCATTGAATTCGTAGTTTTCCGCCAGAACTTCAAACGCATCCTAAAGGGATGAAGGCAAGGGCAGGTTAAGGCAGGCTGGAGGATAATGCAGGAGAGAGGAGCAGCTTTTTCCTCCCTCTGTAAGATACGACATATTAACCATTGTGAAGCTTTAAAAAGAGAGGAGGCGATAAGAAAAGGAGAGAAAATGAGGTCGCGCAAAAAATATGCCAGGTGAGGATTCTCTTCACTCAACCATAAAGGAAAACCAGACAGAGATAACTGCACGCTCCATTTCACTCCTCTGTCTTTTCTCCATCAGTGTCTCTGTCTAGGACCTTCTGCATGTTGCTTTTCTCTTGGATGACCACACACACACACACACGCCCTCACACACACAGATACCGGAGACAGTTTGCAGTCATTTTCCACATGTTTGTAAGAGGCTCTGTGGTGATAGTACCTTCTTTTATTCCAAAGGTAGAATCTAATGTTAACATGAAACGCCCACAGCCAGGAGCCAGAATGTTTTATTTTTCTGTGATTTTATCAGTCGTGGTAAAAAGTAAGTGCACCGTTTATTAAATCTATGGATTTAAAGAACTAATTATTTTAATCAAACCTGAAGAGTACAAAACAAAAAGTCAAAATAAAAAGAAGAAAAAAAATTTTTATATCACAATGCCAAAGCTTGAACTTCTCTCTCTGAGTCCAGGGTGTCTAATTCACGCTTTCACAAAAATATAAAGTTATATCAAAGTCTTATTTGTAACACCCCTCACATGTTGATGATCAGTTTTTGTGATTATGTTTGATTTAACTGTACAATAATTACAATGCTTTTTACTCTTTTAGTTTAATTTCCTACTTATTTCATAATTGCCCTCTTATCTTTAACACTTTGCTTCATCTCTCATTGTATAAATAGTATTTTTTTTAAATGGTATATTTCATGTTTTTTATGGTCCCTGTTGTATTTTTATGACCCAACATTGTAGCGCAACAAAATCTACCACTTTCTGACCAACTCCAAACTAATACAAACTGGCAGCCATCTTGTTTCCGGTCATTTAGATTTGAAATGGCTCCTTTTACAGACACTAAAAAACATAAACTTATTACCAAAAAACAGCTGGGCGGTTGTTTTAAGAACATAGGCTGTTTTTAGAAGCAGATAGATTTAAAGGTACTCAGTTTTTCAGCTGTTTTACAGTTTTCTGGAAGTTTGTTCCAGATTTCTGGTGCATAGAATCTGAATGCTGCATCTATATGTTTGGTTCTGGTGCAAAGCAGACCAGTACCAGAAGGCCAGCAGATCTTTAATGCATTTTGTTGCTAAGCTGTTTAGTGCTTTATAAGCTAACAACAGTACTTTAAAGTCTATTCTCTGAACTACACTGAGCTAGAGGAAGGACTTCATTGGCAATGGGTATCAGTTTTCTTAATTAGTCAGTCAAATGGCCCAACCAAAGCCTACAGAAAATCTTTGGAGTATTCTAAAGAAAAAGATAAGACACTAGACCCCTGAGTGCAGACGAGGTGAAGACCAAATTAGCAGCTACAGCCTAACGGCCTCCATGTCTCTAGTTGGTTAATTCAATTTTAAAACATAAGCACAACCTGAAAAAAACCTTGAAAAAAGGAGCTATGGGCGTGCCGTGGTGGCGTAGCGGTTAGCGCGACCCGTATTTGGAGGCCTTGAGTCCTCGACGCGGCCGTCGCGGGTTCGACTCCCAGACCCGTCGACATTTGCCGCATGTCTTCCCCCCTCTCCTTCTCTGTTTCCTGTCAGCCTACTGTCACATAAGGGACACTACAGCCCACAAAAAGACCCCCTGGAGGGGGTAAAAAAAAAAGGAGCTATGAGAAATTTCTTGGAGTTATTAATTATTCCTAATAGTCAGCAATTTCCAGGAAAAGGCAGCTGCTAAATATAGAACAACAAAAAGAGTGTTGGAGGAGGACATAAAGTCAAGCTATTAATACCCCGCTGCCTTCATGTCCAAAAAGTAAAAGCAATAAAAGGGTTTGAACAGAAGGTTATAATTTGGTCCATCTGCACACTGCAGCGATCATTTTTAACAGAAATATGTCTGTCTCCTCTCAAATTGCTCATCTTTCAAAATCAGGTTAGTGTGTGGTTGTTCCGTCCCCCCCAACAATTTATTTTCAGGTTTTGTTAGCATCACAGAACAAAACATCCCCACCATCATTCATGTGTATTAGAAACAGAACAGAATCTGCTGTTGTTCATTTAGAGTTTCTGACATTTTACTTTCCATATTAGAAAAAAAAATTCTTTACTGAAAAGTTGAACAGTTTCTGTGGTCGTGTTCCATTAGTTAGGACATTATACGAACAAATTTCAACTGATACAGAATATTTTCACCAATAACTAAAGTGCAAAACTTCTTTTTTAGCTACTTTTAAATAAAGTGTTGGTTCCTTGAGCAGTTTTTTTTTTTTTGTTTCAATAGTTGGTCAGTTTTCAGTTATTCCCAGATGAAGTGTAAAAAAAATGGTTGATCTATCAATTAAACTGGTGAAAAGTTTAAAAACATTCCAATAATTGTTTTAATTTTCTGGAGGGAACATTTGTCAGCTCCATCCAGTTTATTTTATATAAATTTGGTGTTAGCCTACCCATGTTAGCATTCTGATAAAGTGGTTAAGTTTGAGTTTATTTACCACTTGTCCCTTAAATATATTTATTTGTTTTATTTTTCTACATTGGTCATAATGCTTTAATTTAAACACTGCTGTTGTAACTTGCACAACTTTCACTATTCTTGGTGTTTGTGGTAGCATTATGTTGCCGTCTATATCCATGTGTAAGTTTTAGTTAAAGCCAGCGTTTCTAAACCATTAGATAAACGTGAATGTGTCTTTTGTTTCAAGGTACATTTTTGTTAAATTATTTTTCTTTTCTTTTTACTCACCACTGTTTGAACATTTAGACGCTAAAAGCTGAGGGAGGGACCGGCCCAGCACTTCCTGTTTAAACGCATGTATGATGATGTCACTGAGTGCGTCACTGGGTTCTACCAAGTGGAGGGGTTTCTTTTTTGTTTTGTATTATTTTCTTTAAATAAACCTTTTGAGTTGCTCTGTATTAGATGTTTTATTTTGTAGATCATTTAATTAAGTAGATGAGTTTGTAAATTAGATTAATAATCTCATTTCTGATTCTTTGTTTAGATTTTGTTGTTTGGTTTGACCTGTTCTGTCATGGTATGGTCTAATGTGGAGCAGGTGTGTTGCTGGATTGGTTTAAAAAATAAAAAAAAACAGTAAAATTCAGGATAGATGAAAGAAAACAAAATTATTAAACAATAAAATCCTCCAGAAGAACCTGGAGCTCTTTGCTGATGCTTTCTTGGACAACACTACATCACAGTGAAAGAAAATTAAGTTAATTCAATCATTATTTCAAATCGTGAATCAGTTTATTCATAAAGCTGTATTTCCAGTTGTGTGTATGTATCTGGTGTCAAATTAAAATAATTGTAACTTTGCAAAATTATGTTTAAGAAACATTTTTAACATTTTGATTTGATTAAAAACAGACTTTTAAAAACACAAATCAGCTCTACTATTTGTAAAAACTTTTTTTTAAATCAAAGAACACGTTGTTTTCATGTTTTCATCACATATTTTTGTTGATTTTGCACCAACAATTCATTTTAAATCACTCTTTTACCTAATGCAATGCATTTCAGTTTAAAACTACAAAAACAAGCAAATAAAGTAGTCTTATTTTATTGTTTTTTTTTTTTATTTTGCAGGAAAGGAATGTCATTCATCGCAGAGCCAAAACTTTAAAAGGATTTTCCACAAAAGAAAGGCGTGCAGTTTTCAAATTGCAGATTTGTTCTCAGTTATAGGATCAGTTTCTTTTAAAACACTTGCTATAGTTTAATAAATTAAATAACAGCTGATTTGAGCACAGAATGTGGTTCTACTTGTTATAAAGCCGGGTTATAAAGTGTTGTACTGTGACATCAGTAATAATAATTAGACGAATTTGAATAATTCTTGAACTGCAGTTAAAAGCTGCACAAAATCATTCCATTCACTTTCACTGAAATATTAGATGTTTTGTATTAACAATGTATTTGTAGCAGGAGTCAGTATCAAGTCTTATGAGATTGGGTATTTATTCCTCCATTCTGGACACTGAGGTTAACAAAAGGAAAGCCAACTTATAAAATCTATGATTAGGGAATATTTATAAGACTCGCAGTGCAAGGGGGAAAAAACCCACAAATCTATAAATCATTCCACTACGCCTGATTAAAAAATAGTGGCTGCTGCTATATGAGGACTAAAGTTGAAGAGAGTGAAATTCAGGCCATGAACTCGGCAGAGTTGGACTTTAGCACATTTACGTCTGTTTTTCCTCTCCTCCAGCCGAGCTGAAATGTGAGGTCACTGCACCGCCTGTGGTCCGGCGCAGACCTGCAGCCTTCAGCCCGGCTCACCCCTGAGAGGCGCTGACCCGTTTACTGCTGCACATGGGGAGAAAACGACCCTTTACATCACACACACACACACAAACAGCTGGGCTCTCCTCTCAGCATGCAACAAATAGAAAATTCAAGCTTGTTACTCAATAGGTTTTACGGCTGACTGGTGCTGTGGAAGGCTGTGTTGTAAGCACATCGCATCCCAAACAACAGGTACAACACAGGAATTGGGTCACTTTCAAATGGAAAAGATGATCCAGGGCGCTAGTATGCTAATTTCTCCCTTTTTTTATTATAGATTAAATATTTTCAGTGTAATGTTTTCCAACTTAACAACATAACCTGATGTTATATAGGAGATGTTTCCAGCTGAGCCGACAACACTCTGCATCTGTTGCACTCACATTTTCTCTACTCCAGACGCCACATGCACACATGGACTGAGTGGATTAGCAAAGATTTTCCATAAGTACTGCAGCCTATATCTTCATTGGAAGCTATAATCATAATGCAGCCATGGTAAACAAAATAATAAACCTTTTCAAACTTTTTTAATTGGTGCTGTAGGGTGGCAGATTCTGTAAATTTTTGAAACTTTTTTGACAGTGTGAAGAAATATGCATGTTAGATATAAACACATCAACCTGCCGAGACACTTTCAGGAAAAAAAATAAAGTTTGGGAAGTTTGGCTTTTTTTCCACCATAAAAAATAATGACATTCAATGCCACTGTGTTTCTGGATAATTATCACTTGAGATTCTTAAATAAAACTCTCAAAATCAACAGATTAATCTCTACTGATTTTAAACATTAGTTACAACATGAACGGGAACAAAAACTTCAGAACAGCTTCAGTGAAGCCTTTGGTGCTTTTTCTTCCAAGCGGTTCAAATTTTAATAATATTTTTTAATTTTTTTTACTTATTTATTAGTTTTTTTTTCAATATGTAACAATCTGCACAGTATTGTACAGAGAAAGGGAACATAAAATTACACATACAAACATTTACGCACATTTAGATATCTCAAGATTTTCAAGGTGTTAGCTGAAGTATAAATTACGATGTCCCAACCCTAATCTAATCTATAAAATTCTTCAATCTGCCCCAAAATCTCCCACTTTCATAACCAAAAGAGGACATTTTACAGGATTTAAACTACGGTGTTCCGCAAGACTCCGTTTTTGGTCCCGTACATTTTTAGTTTTCACATAAAACTGTTTTTGCTCAAAGTTTGCATTAAGACCTTAAATTGATGTGATTTATAAAATAACTGATCTTAAGCTCTTAAACCAGAAAAGTTAAAGATCTTTTCTCAAAATTTGAGTTTAGGTGGAAAAACCAACACTAATCAAACAAGTAATCAGCCTGTCCACATGACCCCATTAGTTAACAGGGACTATAGTTTATATCGTTTTGTTTGTGATTTTCAGTGTTTCACACAAAAGGTTTAGGAAGCAAACAAATAACAGAGCCATGCTTTCAACAAGCTGCGTGAGCCATTCTCTGTTTTAACTCTTGTCAAGAAAATTTTCCAAAGAGCTCTTGATTTAAAACTTTCTTTTATATCACTGACAAAAATTAATTGGAGTAATTAAGCCTTGGTGACCCTTAAGCTTTTTGAAATTAATGGAGCAGAGAAAACAACTCAACATTTCCATGTAATTGCTTAACCTGTAGAAAAATGGAACTTCACACACGCATTCGATCTTTGCGGTTTTGTCAGCTGTCATGCTGTTGCAGCAGTTATGTGGTGTTCGTGCTCCAGGCTACACCCTGCATATGCGTTTATCTGATTAATGAGGAGACAAGGTAGGCAGGGAGGCTTGGTGTGTGGGGACATTGATATAGTGCAGCCATTTACCCCCCACCACCAACTTCTAACGGACATGCCTTCAAGAACGTTTTTGTTTTTTGCTCAGCTCTTTGCTTCAATGCATGAGGGGAAAAAATAACAGAGAACAGATGGATTTGATTCTGGACCTTATGTACTCCTGTTGTTGTTGATGTTTTACAGCAAGAATAATTATGCCAGCTCATTTTACATTCTTCTTCCAGCTCACTTAAACATGTTTCTAACCTAAATGAGTCTTATAAAATCTGATAATCAGTATTTAAATGGCCACCAGGAGGAACCCCTTTTTAAGCCACCTTGGCCTTTTTACGCGTCACCTGCTCCAGTGGACCATGTCTTGTGATGATGTGTGCTTAATTAGCTGGAGCCATAAAGTGACAGCTGCAATATTGATTAAACTAGGACAGAGCTCAAACTGCCTCCTGCATTTCACACAGCCCCTTCCAAGCAAAAATCTATAAATGCTCTGCAAGCCTTGGTGTGTTTTGTAAAATTCTACACAGAATGAGGGACCCAAGTTGACCCACCTTGGCAAAGGTAATATATATATATATATATATATATATATATATATATATATATATATATATATATATGTTTCGTTGTTGGAGAAACCATGAAGTGTCATGTTGTGTTTTACTAGAAGTGCAGATAAAGCCACGAGTTATGAATCTTCAAATGTGACCCACTATGCTTCTAAACACTACAAAATATGTTTGTTACATTTTTGCATAAAATCAGCCTAAGGTAGTGAGATTTTAGTCTGCTCAGTTCTGCCAATTTTGAGTTTATTTCCGATTGAGCTTTTTAAGGGCCTCTTATCACTTTAAATCCAATTTAAATCCGCCTGGCACACCCAAATCAACTTCTACTCATGCAATCATACAACCATACACCTTTGAAAAGCAGAAGTGGAGCCTCCTGCACAACCAACAAGAATCTGGATGTTTAAGCCAACAACAAAACACTTGTCTTTTCCAGCAGCCATTGTACCATCAGTGGTAAGACCAGCTGACCAAACATGCTGGAAGTCCAATGGGGTTGCGAGGTAACAGGCAGTGCCTGCAGATTTGTGACGTGATGTTTTCCAGACACCAAAAAACATTACCTTCTTGCCAAAAGAAAACAGTTGAGTGTTTTTTTAAATGCTTATTCTGTTTTTTTAGAAGCAGTAGAAACCCAAATGGAAACACAAAAACAAACAAAATATGACTTTTAGACAATACACCCCCTTTAAATCTTAAGCATTTAGCAAATCCATTACTGAATGAAACAAAAAAATGAAAAGAAACAAAAGATTTGGAGAGGTCTAGTCAAATACAAGACTTAAGTTCAATTAAGATTCAACCTTAAACAGGCAGTTCTTGCTGGAAAACTCTTCAATGCTGAAAATAAAACAATTTTGTGAAAAACAAATCTTCCACAGCCATATAAAAGAAAAAACTTGACAGTCATTATTGCCAATTACCAGTTAATCAGTTGAAAACACGAGTATGAGATTTGGGGGCAATTGTTTTTTCATACAGAACCAGGTTGATTTGGATCACAGAACTGCATAAGGGTGTGTGTATATATGTGGGGGGGGGGTGAATGTGGGGGTGTGCGGGGTGTGTGTGTGTGTGTGTTGCCATTTGAGAAAAGTTTTGCCCATGCGGCACATCAATCAGTCAGGAAACAAACATCAGTTTCTGTGTTTCCTTACGTCCGGCATGTGGTGAAGTGATGACAGCAGTCGACTTGAGGGTGAGCAGGAAAAAAATAGGTTGGGGGATTGACTCGTGGGTGTGTGTGGGGGGTGTGTTGGGTGTGTGGGGTGTGTGGGTGTGTGTGTGTGTGCGTGTGCGTGTGTGTGTGTGTGTGTAGACACAGTGTGGAGAGAGGCAGAACAATGAGACGAAGAATTTTGTAGGAAGATGCTATTGGAAACAACAAAAGGGAAAAGAGAAGTAAAATGGGTGTAAAGGAGAGGCAGGAGGGGAGGAAGAGGAAGCAGGGATGAATAAATCAATAGTGCATGGCTGTGGAGTGGAGGGCCGCTCGCTGCCAGTGTGTGATTGACGCCTCGGCTGGTAGGGGGTGTTGCTGGGATGATGCTCATCCTCTCTCTCCCTGACACCTCTCTGCACCTCCTACTTCCTGCTCTTACACCAACAAACCCTGCTCCGCCAGATGCGCCTCTCAACCCCTGAAGGCATAAATTGTTGCTGAGTTTTTTTCTCTAGTGGTTCCTATATCTTTTTAATGAATTAATCTATACACAAAGACATTAAAATATTTTCTTTGCATCAAGAAAATGTATTTTTCCATCTTAAATCATTCTAGTTTCACGGATAAAAAGAGTTCAAATTTATTTTATTCTTTGTTTAAACATGAATTTTCTTTCTGTGCTTCAACAGCTTGGACTTTTTGAGTTGAGTGATTTATAATTAAAGGGCTTTTTTCATTTTAGGACCAGAAGTGGCTTTTACAATAAACCAGCTATTAGGCTAAGAGGTGTTGCTACATCCAGAGCAGAACATGGACAAAAGTAGAGTTGATTCAACACATAATTGGGAGAGGGACTAATAGTCTCAATTAGAGACAAATGGGTGCAGAAATAGGAGGGAAAAGTAAAGTTTGAGAAGTGTAAAGTGTAAAAGGAAATCAGTCAGAGAGGAAACTGACTTGGCTGCCCAGAGAGACATCCGATTGTAACTTCCTTCTCTTCTTTCGGGTCAGTTTCCCAAAAGTCGGCGTTTAGTCTGAGTTCATGAAAAGAGCAAAGCTTGTGACACAGAACACAAATTCAGTCCACACAGTTTCGCGTTTCACCACGAGATTGCATTTAGTGATAACATTCACATTCACAGTTCACCCACTGACTCACTGCCTATTTGTGGAGCTGCCATTCATAACCGTGACTCACAACTGCTGGGAAAGTGTTGAATAATGTCATGCAAAAATATCGCGGGTCAAATTAGGAACAGAGCAACGAGACATGAAAAAAAATTATTTTAAGACTGTAAAAAATACTAGATTCTTAATAACTTATTCATTATCTAAAATTGAATATGTCCATTTAACTCAGTACAGATCGAGTAGTTACGCTACTTTACTTCAGTTACACTTCATATATTTTATGTTAAAATAATATCTTCCTTTTAATAAATGGTCTGTACAGTGGACCTACACCATATTTTCAGATTTTTCTTTGGAACGTAACTCAAAATTAGTCATGGAAAATGCGCAGATTGGTGGATTTTTCTTCAATATTTGAAAGAAACTACAACTTGTGAAGCTGAAATGTATAGAGGAACATATTTAGCATATTTTCCTATATCAGAGGAAAATAAGCTAAATATCAATTTGAGCCACTTTTCAGATTTTGAAAACTATGTGTCATTTTCCTTCCTTGCCACGATTGTACACTATTTTTTGTTTATCTATCATAAAGTCCTCATTAAATCCAACTTAGGTGTGTGAAATGTGACATAGTATAAGCCACAAGTGTCAAACTCAGGGCCCGGGGCCAAATCTGGCCCATCATAGCTTTTTTTTGTGGTCCTTTAGACTCCAAATTACATGAATAAGTCCCTCCAGTTTTTCAGAAATCTGCCAAAATCACTCCAAATCAATTTTTTTTCAAATTTTTACTGCAAATTTTTCTCAAAATCTCCAGAAACGTAAGTGACTGCTGCCTCAGCCGTAAGTCTGTGATTTTGATTGCGAAAAAAACTGCAAAAACTATCACAAGATCCTGGATGGAGTGATCAGTGTGAAAAGATGTTCAATATTTAATTTTAAAAACACCTATTGAATGCTATTAAACAGCTATTTGTCAATATTTTAACAGTTTAATGTGTTTTATTAGCAAATTCTGGCACAACCGGCTCTTTAAGGACATTTTTGATATGGCCCAAAATGAAAACGTGTTTGACACCATTGGTTTAAGGGATAGAGTAAAGCAACTAAGTGTAGTGAGTATTTCAACAAATATGCAGAAAACTAAATGCAAATATGGCAGGGAAGGCACATTTGGTAGAGATATTGTGTAACCAAGCAGGCAGTGAAGCAGATTCAGGATCATCAATATGGATCAATTGGTTTCTCCTCATTTGCACTATCACACTATCCTATCACAGTTCTCCTGGGTGGTTGGCTAGCAATAATTTCTAAGCAGTGACTTGGTTTACAGTCAAAGAGCAATGCAACACATTTTTTTCCCTACTCCTGTCTGACTTGGCTAGTCAAAGTAATTGCTTTTTTCTGCCCCGGTGAAGTGTTTTACCTGTAGTTTTCTCAGGTCCACAGATAGAACAACCTTCCTAATCAGAAACTCTCCTTCCATGTGGCTTTATACAGAGATAATGAGTTAATCATGGGGATAGGAAAACGGAGGGGAATTGCTAATTACGGAGTTAATGCCGTGGAAAGAAACCGTGGATCAGAAATTGAACAGCAGCCTCCCCCAGGTGAGAACGTGTTGATGGTGTGCACATCTGCACCTGCCCGTCCATGTGGACAAACACGTGTGAGAGTTTTAATACACACATGCAAAAACACGTGGGCAAGCAGCGTGGCACGTGTGCCAAGAATATGAACATTTAGCCTCTCTGGGAAGTAAAGACTCATTATGAAGCAGATGCCTCACAGGCCCTCATAAGCAGCTCTTAATAGGTCTTACAAAAACTCATCAAGGGGTCTCCGTGCTCCCACACAAGCGCAAACTTGCAGTTGGCAGTTGGTTCACCTTATT
Organism: Xiphophorus maculatus; assembly: GCF_002775205.1. NCBI lineage: Eukaryota > Metazoa > Chordata > Actinopteri > Cyprinodontiformes > Poeciliidae > Xiphophorus > Xiphophorus maculatus. The sequence goes on along the minus strand of NC_036464.1, from coordinate 3,719,781 downwards.
ACACACAGAAGATCCTCATCTCCACAATCAGAGGCAAAAATAAATTGGGGGAGATTGCTTGAAAGATGCAACAAAATGCAAAATAAGAACAACAAAGCAGAAAGCTGGATTCCTACAAGGAGGAGTTCACTGCAAGTACAGCTCCGAAAATTAGAATATTGAGATGAAGTTTAATATTTTTGTCATTTGTTTCAAAAACTCATATATTATGTAGATTCTTGAGGTAAATCTGCATAATATATAAAAATATTTCAGGTCTTTATTTCTTGGAATTTTAATGATGATGGCTTACAGATGAAACTGACTCGCAAGTAATCCAGCAGACATTCATTAAGCCACAACATATCTGGCTTTTCCAAGTGTGAATATCAATGGAAAGTTGAGTGGAAGAAAAACGTGTTATAGAACAAGAGTAACCAAGGTCTTTATGAATACTGTACAGCACTTTGGTGCAGTTAATAGCTGTTTTTAAAGTGCTTTATAAATGACTTAAGACCATACAAGCCTTTGATGGAGACAATATTTCCTGGAGTGTGTTCTACCACATGGAGCACAACAACCAGTTTCAGGTGTTGACTTGGCGTCAGAAACGCCCAGATCTTACTGCAGTGAGTATCTGTAGAAGTAGCCCAGAGATCTGCGACTTTTACAATCCAAAGAGACACTTTTACTTTCGTCCAACAAAATTAGACACATTTAGAGCTGCAAACGTTGCATAACATTTTTAAAAACTTAAAATTTTAGATAAATATCAACAATAGGAAATGTGATACAGTTTTTTTAAAACATTATTTCCCTTCTATTTTAAGGTTTTATAATCAAGATATTTATATTATTATTACTTTTTTTATTTTTGCAAAAAGAGGATGGATCCATTTTTTTGTGGAAAAACTACATAATTTCTAACCTAATGACCAGAAAAAAAGATAAGATCTAAAAAATATTACTGGTACTTTTCGTGTCATTCTGTTGTGTTAATTAAGCAATTATTCCATGAAAACGCTGAAAAACCAGTAAGACCTGCCTTTGTAATTATATCTCTATTTTTTAAAATTGTTAACTCTTTATTATTTAAAGTTATTAAAATAGTCCTTCCCTCAGAGCATCAGGCATGTTCTAACACCAAACAAAGGACCAGTAAACTACTAAACTAGTAGTCATAATGTTGTGCCAGACAAGTATCAAGTTTTTGTATTATTTGTTTGAAAATACATTTTAATTTTCTATTTAATCTAAGTGGAAACGAACGCGATTAAATGATCAGCATACAAGTCAATTATTCCTCACCAGAGAAATACATTGACCACATGCTGACACCAGCTTGTTTCTTTTTTCCTCTACTAATGTTTCGCTCACCACCTGCAGCTGCTGTTAATTATCATCATAAATGAAACATCCTTTTCTTTTCCCGCTCACCAAATCTTAAAGCTACAGTACGTAACTTTGATTTTTAAAACTATGCTTTTTTTTTTTAGATATTTGTTAAAATTGTCACTATGTTGTGAATGTGTAATATGAGACAGATAATCTGTGAAAAGATCAATCTCCTCCATTTCCTCCCTGAGCTGCTATTGCCGTCTGAAGACATGCGCCGCTCCCGACCAAAAACAACCAATTAGATCCAGGAGGAGGGGCTTAGCGCTGTCAATCAAAGCCATGAATGCGCTGCTAAATGTGCTAAATGGTTGAGAAACAACTTACTGTTGCAGGAAAACTGTTTTTCCATAATAGCATTCATGACCAGCTGAGAGCCAGAGGTGTCAAAAATACTCACATTCTCTACTTAGGTAGAAGTACAGATACTTGAAAAAAATATTCTAGTGAAGGTACAAGTACATGTTGGACTGTTTTACTCAAGTACAAGTGAAAAAGTACAAGTTTTGAGGTACAAAAAGTAAAATGTAATTTTCACCTTAAAGGATAAAAATGACTTTTGATAAAGTCTAAAATACATAAAACGTTCTAGTCATACAAAATATATTATTTTTTTCTTTTGCACTGTATTGGCATAGAAAGTTTACACTTATTTTTATACTTAATTTTATACTTATAATTTCGATTGCACAAGTCACAGAGAATTCGTCCCTAGTCATTCCTTGCAGGAATAATATGCAGGGATATTTTAAAATAAGGCAACAGATGGGGAATGTTTGCGTCTTTGAATGTTTTCCTCTGTTGTTTGCAATGTTAGTCAGGTTAAAGTCTCCATTGATTCGTTTTTCTCGTGCCACAGTGTGTTCTCCTTCTGCTTTGCTTTGGCCGCATCCAAATGAATGGTGAATTACCGACACTATAACACAGCTTTTGGGCGAGCGGTGGATTTTTTTCTATCATTATTTTTTTCAGTCCTATGTGAAAATATAAGGAGTAGAAAGTATTCCTTACAAGTACAAATATTTCTCTTAAAATGTAGGAAGTAAAACTAAAATGTCCTCAGAAATATAAATGCTCAAGCACTGCAAACACACAAAAAAAATCTTACAAAATATTTTTGGTCTAGTTTCTACAGCAAATATCTTAGTAAACTTGAAATACAGCAAAACTGTAAGTAATTTTTTCAGCAACATAGGCTTTTTTAAAATAAATAATTCCTTAATGTTGATGAAAAAGTACTAGTTCCACTAGCATATAAATTAACTTATAACACGGGAAAAATGTCTGTTTGTAAGTGGAATAATCTGCCAATGGAATTAGAACTGGGTTGCTAGGCAACGGCTCAGGGCTTGGCTGGTGTTGCTAGGTAACGACTGCGAAATAAGTAAAATAATCTGCCAGTGGAACTAGTAATTTTTCATCAATATTAAGAAATTATTTATTTAAAGCAAGCCTTAAAAGTTAGTTTTGTCTGATTTCAAGTATATTAAGAAACTAGACAAAAAAAATACTTGGTAAGATTTTGTATTTTTGAAAAGCTGATTTTTCAGATATATGAACAGTAGCGAAGTACTTTTACTGTTTTACTCTACAAATCAGCAGAGAACAATGAGGGGGGATGAGCAGCGCCACACAGAGTTTGATTGACAGCCCTAAGACCCTCCTCCTGGCTCTGATTGGTTGTTTCCAGTTAGCACTGGGACGAAGCCAAAGGGGTTGGATTTTTTTTCACAAATTATCCATCTCATACCACAAGAAAGTCACATACTGCAGCTTTAACTTAATAAAGCTGAGTAACTCCTTCTTCTGCTGCTGATTCTCTCCTTCCTGTGATCCTAAACCCACAGATGGCAGAGAGAAAGACCCATCGCTTCCACTGACAAGACAGGAGATTGATACGGCGGCAGAGCTGCAGGGCGTGTCCATGTCTGCCCCCCTGTGGCAGGGATCACCGGCATGTCAGCTGCTCTGCCTTGGTACGTCGTGGCTGCAGATGCTGCTCATTCGGAGGTTAATGTATTTTTGTGTCAGAGTGCCAGTGAGTGAGGCAAGCCAGCTATCCAATTAGACCAGAACAGATTAGGGGAGCGTTTTACATGGCAAAGCAGGGCAGCCACTAAGTGTTTCTTACTGTGAAAATCCTGTTGTTGTTTTCTGTGGTTGTCCGTCTCTGGCAGGCGTATTGTGAAACCGTGTTCACGGGAGCGGCCTTAGGAGCTTCTGGCAGGATGTCCTGTTCACAAAAAAAATTGTAAAAAAATAAATAAATAAATAACCAGAGAGTCACAAACTCATTCACGCTCAAATTCATGGTCATATTTTCCTCAGAGTCCAAACCATCGATGGTCTGAATGTGTAAAAGTGTGTAAGGTCACTTCCTGATGAGCCCACAGCCAAGAGTTCAAATTCAATTACATCTAAATGCAGCCATTTGCCTTGGAGAAGTTATTTTTATGACTATGTGTCTCCGGGGCAACAGGCTAATGACACTCATCTCACAGTCTGGTGGCATCCAAATCCATTACACTACCTGACCCGTGGCATTACAAATCTGCTTGTCATCATCCAATTTTCTTCCTGTAAATTGCCTTTTCATTCCACGAATAAAACGCTCCACGTTCGTAAAATAAGCTGCAAACGGATTACCAAAGTAATTTTTAATATTCGTGGAGACAATTACACATCATAAAATGTAACAAGGCGTGCTTTGACAATCATCCGTATATGTGGGTGGAGAGAATGCATGCGAAAAATATTCATGGCTTCTTTTTATTGGAATTATATGTGGCAGACAAATGCAAAGCAGGGCAAATGTGAAAGGACAAAAGTCAAAAAAAGTGCAGCATACAAAATATATGACCTCTTTTACCCTGAAATATAATCCATCAAACTGCTTTCAAAAGTCATCCAATTAGCAATATAATGTGTGGATTGGGTTATAAAATAATATCACAACCTTCAGAGCACCTTTTCAAACCTACCAGGCTGGGGACGTTAGGAGCCAGGAGGCCCGAGGTAACTCTGGAGGAGCTGCAGAACTTTGTATTTGATTATTTGTTGATTATTTCTCTTTTTATTTGCTTAGACTTTGCATTTTAGTTTGTTCATGTATTAATCTGTCTTGTCCACTTTGTGCTCCTGCTTCAGGGAGAAACAAAGTCTTAATAGAAACAGACTTTTTATCTTGTGCAGCTATGCATATGATTTTTTTTTTTTTACTTTAAATTCACTAGCAAAAAGCTCCCCTCATATCAATGACAGCTGTGCATTTTACTCTAGAAACTTTTACTTCAGTTTAACAATTTAAAACATATCGGTATTTACAAACCTAATGCAGCAACCAAATTCACCATTTCACCTCAGATACTGTTTTTCTGCCATTTAAAAGAGCCGTAAAGAAGCCCTTTAGAAGTTACCTGTGCTAACCAGCTAGCGCTTTGTCACATGATCAGATTAGAGTAATTTGAGTGGCTGCAATCCTTTCATCTCACTCTAGTGCCGATTGTTTTGACTTTATCACCAGAAGGCCACATTTGCAGTCAAATTTCTGCAGGGGAAATTTTTGCTAGTTAAAGTAAAATGATATGCATAACTGCAAAGGATTTTTAAAAAATCAGTGTTATAAATTCACTGTCTAACAAAAGTTTGTTTCTATTGAGACAAAATTTATTTTCCATACATCGCAAATATCACCAAACACGACAGCATTGACAGGACAATCAGGGTTTTATGGAGGAGGTTTGAGACCAAAATAAATGTTTTGACCTACATACTAAATTCACTTTCCTATCTGTGAAGCACAGTGGAGGCAATATGATTCTGTGGGGATGCTTTTATTCAGAAGACTGAACTAACTACAGTGTGATTCTGGAAGATAAAGAGGCCGAAAAACATAAAAGTAAATGTTTTTGTTCTGTTGGAAAGACAATCCTGATACAGGAATTAATTCAGAGAGGAAAATGTTGTTTAGTAGATAATAAAATGACTTAACACATCAAATACTGGGCTGAATTCAAACATGATCAGCGTTTATTCTCCCCTAGGACACTTCTTCGTTTCCCTCCTGAAAAATAACAGCTTTGAATTTATTTCACGCCGCATTTTTTTTTCAGGCAGCCAAAACTAAAACTGCCTTCATTATTTCCTGTCTGTGTTTCCTTAAAACCCAACAGGAGGGAATTCTCCTTTGCTATTCCACTTTAACTGCAGTTGGTTTAATGTAATATGGCTTTGTGACTCCGTGGAGAAAAACCTCAGTGCCTCAGCATGCTGAGGTTGGTTCCCCCATCTGGGCTCAGTTATTATGCAGCCATATTGTACAAGAGGGAGGAAGCCAGAGCGCAGAGGTAGCACATCCCCCACTGGGCTTCCCTCCAGCGTCCTCTTCACCTTTGCTCTGTGACTTAGATGTAACTAATCTAATGTGTGCAGTCTGCACACCGGGGCTTCGTTTCTCCACACACACCATATGCTCAGATGAAAGGGCAACATAAGCTTTGCTACCTCTCACACAGTCTCGTGTTCGCATTGGAACCGTCGAGACGATCCAGGCTTGTAGCTCCTGCCACGCTAAAGCCCGTCACACGGCCAAATTAGCGGGTTAACGAAGACCAGCAACCAGGGCAAAGGTCCATGAGATTCCACTTCCTGTACCTGCACCTATTCCTCAGCACACACATCCTCACACATTCAGTTCCACTGGGAGTCAATTTTCCATTTTCATTCTTTTCAAATGAAAAATTTGTTTAAGTAATTTGCACTTAAACAGCCATTCTACAAACCAGAAAATAAAATATCCCAATTCAGCAGATTTAGCACCAGAAATGTCCTTAATTTTAAAGGGACAGCAATATGTATTTTCCAGGCACATATTCCCATTTTATAGCTCAACAAAGTCACTATGTTACCTTCAGTTTCTGTACATATAAAATATGACTGAAAAGAAATTTGACTTTGTAATTTAAGGCTTTGAAATTGGGCTTTGTCTCTTTAAAACTCCGCCTTCAGGAAGCCATCGCAACACGGCTCCTCTATTAACCCTTTCACAACGGTTTTACCAGCGTTTCACTGATAAGTGGCTCTTATAATGAGCTCAGGTGATGCGCAGTTCCAGCAGTCATTTGCTAATTGGTGCTGGCTAGTCTGACGGATCTGAGTGGGAGAGAGAGGGCTGTTATGTGAGGCGGAGTTTGGAAACTGAAGCTGCGTCTCGAAGGCGGAGCTAGGTCCAACCAGGTGTTTTGCACATGTGAATGGTTGCCATAGAGATTAAATGATTTCTCTAACATGCATGAAAGAATTAAAGCAACACTCCATGTTTTTTTTGTTTTTGTTTTGTTTTTTTTTTATGAGGGAGTAACATTATAACACGATGTGAAACTAGCACTGGGAAAATGCAATATCACCACAACAAATTGATGTCAGGTCAGTTTACATGACAAACTGGTTCAATTCAACTCCAGTTTACATAGATTCAGACTAAATTCAGACTGGATTCAGATTAAATAAATCCAGTTAATCTGAATAAATTCTAGTCATACAGCTAGATTGAGATTAACTGTGGTCCTCAATTAAATGTTTTAATTGAGTTAACTGAAGCGTCTAATCAATTAATCGGAATTAATTGTATTTTAATCAAACCATATACCAACAAAATAACCAATACTTCAAATTGCAGCTAAATTGTTGAATAAATACGCATACAAAGTAAACAACAAAGACATCTCTTGTTTTTAATCTGTTGTTTAGGACATTCAAACATCAGATTGGTGCAAAGAAGAATGGCTTAAACTAACTAAAGATAGGTGATTCAGGTTTAAAGGTGGATCCATAAAGTATTAAGAAAAGGCTGTGAATACTTACGTTAATGTGATTTCTTGGTTTTTCGTATTTATCTGAGTAAATTATACCTTTTTCCACATTACTGTAACAAAGTGATTATGTGCAGAATTTTGAGGAAAGTCATTAATTTAGCACAATTTGGAATAACGACGTAACATATCAAAATGTAGGGAAATAAAACGCTGTAAATACTTTCTGATGGTGTCTATTTTAAGGACGAATGGGAACAAATCTGCTGGCACCCCTAACTCACCGCCAAAGAATATAAAGTACCTGCAATGTATTATTTTCTCATTACTGTCCAAGCAGGCTACACAGAGAAAACATCATGGCTGTCAAACTGGCAACGCTTGAGTGTTATGTATGAGGGCCTGATCTGCTCCCAGGCTCTGCTGCTGCCATTCAGGAGAGAAAACACTGTGCATCCATGAAAATATGGATATATATATATACATCCATGTGTGTCTGTTATGTCAGGGCCGCTATGAGCCCTGACATACAGCTGATGGGTTCATTTGACACTCCCACACAATCTGGAGGATGTTTGTTTTTTATTTCTTACTATCAGAGGAGAGGAGAGGAGAGGAGAGGAGAGGAGAGGAGAGGAGAGGAGAGGAGAGGAGAGGAGAGGAGAGGAGAGGAGAGGAGAGGAGAGGAGAGGAGAGGAGAGGAGAGGAGAGGAGAGGAGAGGAGAGGAGAGGAGAGGAGAGGAGAGGAGAGGAGAGGAGAGGAGAGGAGAGGAGAGGAGAGGAGAGGAGAGGAGAGGAGAGGAGAACTGAGCAGAGACATCTGGAGTTAGGCATCAAACTTATAGCATTTTTTGGTACGTTTTTGAATGATTCATATATTAATTTGCTTGCTAAATGTCAAAACTGTCTTAAAAGTGAGTCAGCGTACATAATTATCAAACATTATGTTAACTGAAAACCAGAAGTCTTCTGATTAAGAGATCTATGTAGTGTAAAGTAGTAACAGATCATCAGCGCTGTGACAAGATTAAGAAAGAATCTGTTTGTCCTTGTAAGAATGTTTCTTCCAAGACTGGAGGAATATGTTCAGGAAAGCTGATAATCTTCCACAATATTGAATGTTACAAGTTCAACCTGAGGTTAGACAGCTGAAAAAAATCTATTCGCTACATGTCATACTTGCAAAAGAGTTCAGGGATACACTTTTTATCACACAAACACGACCAAGGTGAAGATGTTTGGCCAAACTGGTGACGTGACCTTTCCTGTTTTATTTGCAGTTTCTTCTCAAGCTGTTGGATTCATTTTCTCCTTTCTCCACGCCGTTGTTTTTCTATTTCTGAGCAGTTATGAGGCATGGTGCTGAAACCTTAAACTGCTAATGCGCAAGTTACTCAACAGCTTGTTGCTAAGTAATCAAAGAGTGAGTGAGTTGCTAGGTAACCAAAGAGTGAGGGAGTTGCTAGGTAACCAAAGAGTGAGGGAGGTAGTTGAAGTGAACAACCTTGCTTAGCAGCTGTTAGAGGTTGAGCGGCCAAAGTCGTTCCTCTGCCTACATCCCCCAGAATGCCATGCAGTTCTAGATCAGGGTTCAGTGAAATTATTTAATATTTTATCAGACATATCATGCGTGTATCGTGATGTACATTGTTACTGATTTATTGCCCAGCCATACATCAGACTCGGCGAGTCAGGAGTTTGAATAGTGAGTGTGAAAAGCTACTAGAGGTTTCTGGAAAGTCGCTAAATAAAGCGACAAAGTTTATAAGTAAGCAACAGTGATTTTTTGTAATATCCCCAGACTTGACCACGCCCCTCAGTGTCTCTTTGCTCCCCCCACTTTGCTGACATTTTTCACACTTGTCAGGGGCCAGGGTTACTCTTTCACAAGGGAGATAGTTACACTTTAAGAACAAATTCATATTTACAATAACTGAAAAAAGAGAATGGAGCTCTAACTTTAAAAAACTGAGTTAATTTGTAACCTGTAATCGCTTGTTTAGCTGTGTATCGGCTTAGACTAACCTGAATGAGGTGTTTGGTTTCCACGGGAACAGGTCTTCCCTCTCTCATGCTGTCAGTGAACCAGCTGATGTCCAACACGTTTACTGTGGAAAGATCCGACAACGAGCGACCTTTAAGCCACGCCCAGAGGGAAGACGACTGGCTGTCCTCTGACACCACATGGGTGACGGCATCGCTGTGAAGAGAGGAATAAATCCAGTCAGAGCTTCTTCAGGTTTTCTACATGTCATTTCAGATACTAAAAACATTCTGCATAATAGACTTTAAAGTTATAATATCATAACAACTGGCTGGTAGTTGAAGTTCAACAAAAAACCCAAACTGTTAAAAATCCTTGGCTAAAGGATGGCCAAGTCCAATCCTCCAGAGTGGCTGTATTATGTATGTTCCAGGCATATGATGCCATTTTATAGTAAAGTCAAGTAACTATGTTGCCTTCAGTTGTGATACAAATGTTGCAAATGTCAAGAATAACTTAAAATAAGTTTGACTTTGCAATTTGACGACTGGAAGTTAGACCTCTGTCCCTTTAAGAATCACCTAATCTTTCCTCACAATACTTCTCCATGATGCCGTTTACAACAGTTCTTACTATACCTGGACTCAGCAGTAGTTTGTATGATAAGCTCAGCAGATGTTTGCTAATTGCTGCTGCTGCTAGTCTGGAGGAGCTGAGTGGGGAAACAACACTCCAGGTATGTTTTTGATGAGGGATGGACTTTATAACATGTTATAAGTTGATTTTGCATAAAACCTCCCCTTAAATTTTAGCTGATGTGGAAAATAATATAATGTGCTTTGACATCCCTAACCTTAAAAACCAGTATGAAAATCCAAATAATAGCAAAATGGCTGAAGTGATGTTCAGTTTCACACAACAAAAATTTGAGCCAGACTAGAAAATTAGCCTCAATATAAACAAATATTACAAAAGCCACTCAAGTTTAAACTTAAAGTGAAATTGAAGACAAAAAGTTCCTAAAATTATAACTCAAAGATAGTTTCTTTTACCGGGTATTTATGTTTCTTTTTTGTTTCTCAAAAAATCTCTGCCACCCATTAATTTGATATTTTTGAACCAGCAATAAAAACAAAGGACCCAGCTTCTCAAACACACACTGAGTTGACTGGGTCGGTCCCAGTATAACCCATTAGGGTTCAATGATCTATCATCACTCTTATTTAGTCTGGCTCGCTCCCACAGAACCAAACACACAACTCCAGACGGCGCCTCTTTCGATATCGGAGTCATCATTATCCAGATGGTCAGTATCAGTATCACTGGGAACAACATGCTAAATGTGAGCATTAATTTCAATATGATCCTCTGCATAAGTACCACCAGAACCCCATGTGCACATCAGAAAAAAATACATGATTATCTTGTTTACCGGAAGAACATAGATTTAAATGTTTCTCCTCTCTGACTGGAGGAAAACTTATTAGGTTACAAAAGACAAAAGAATAAAAACATTTAATTTGAAGGAATTAAAAACGTTGGATCAGATTTGGCCCATGACTTCTTTAAGGTACACTGCAAAAACACAAAATCTTACCAAGTACTTTTTCGTCTGCAAAAATATAAGTACACTTGAAATAAGACAAATCTAACTTACAAGTAACTTTCAGCAAGAAATACTGTAAGTCAATAATTTCATAATACTGATGAATAAGTCTCTATAAGTAAATCTGCAAAAGGAAGATTGATCACATATTGTAAATTATAACATATTTTCCTCATTTTAACACCAAGTGCATCTCCATCATGGTCTCAGAAGAGTGAAAGAAGACTTTTTAAATGCAGTTCAGGTCTTTGTGTGCGTTGTTTTGGGAGATCCACACTGGGTAAACAACAAGCAGCTCAGTGAATCCCTTCATACTTTGGTTTTGAAGTTATTGAACCACTGCCCTCTTCATCTCACGAGAGACTTTCTTTTTCTTTCCCGCTTCCATATTCAGATGTGCTGCACCCAATCAAGGCCTCCAGTCATGCTTAATTACCCCAAGCGTGAGCCTCCTCTTCCTCTCTTTTGACCCCTGGGAGTAATTGGAAAGACTTTAGGCTGCACCTTGATTGGCCACAGCTCTACCAAAGCTAATCCTCTATCTGCTCAACAATCAACTACTTTTCCTGAAGTAGTCAAATTTATTAAAATCTCAGAATGTTCGATTACTGGTCAGATTTTGGAGATTGTTTTTGATTAGTCCAACATTTCTTGATGATCTTCAGCATGGCTAGTATTACACATTAAAGTTTTGATAAGGTCGACGGTGGAGTGTTTTTCTTCATATTAGACTCAATAATCCTTTTCTGCAGCTTCTTCTATGTTTAGGTCTTCGTCCACTTCTCTTGCCTGCAGTGTACCACAAGGTCCTGTTTTGGGCCCTTTATAGTTCTATTGTATTTCCTTCCTCTTTAGCACAGTGTGCTCAAAGACATTTATTATTAATCATATGTAGATAATATTAGGCTATATTCCTTTAAAGGTCCATGATGCTTCAAAGCAATAACTGTTGGTAAGGATAGTTAAACTATTAGAGGTTGGTTGGCTGAGAACTTCAATAATTTAACTAAATCCATTTTTTATGACATTTTCTTTTGACAAAACTATTGATGCCTTTGCCACATCCGCAAAATTTTTATTATGAATGACGCCATACTTTTAGCTCAACTTTCTGAATAAAAATGTAAAATTTCTGAACAGGCTATTAATGTACTAAGGAACACGGGAAAAATTGTTCCCAAAGTAAAAGTCGACCCGGACGGGAAAGTTTGCAAAGTGCTTGATGTGAGAAACACGATATCTCAAAACTGTGTTCGAGATGAGATCACAAATTTCACCTATTTTCTATTGTACATAATCCCCTTCATCTTCTGAGACTCACTGCAATTACCGAAAATGTTAATACTAATCAATCAATATGGGATTATTACTTAATTTACTCCATTTCACAAGCTTTGATGCCTCGCCAAAGGAACTGAAACATAAAAGAGAAACAGTAGGAAGTAGCGGGTGAGAGTCTGGCTAAAGGCTCCATTTAGGAGCAGGCAAGTCACAGCAGGCAGGTTATTTGCATGTTGGAGCAGTAAAAGCTGCAGTTTATTTACTATTCCAGTCTAAGTCCCCTTACATTAGATTCTGATTTATCTCAAGAGTTATTTCAGCGTACAATCTGGTTTGCATGTAAATGCTGTTCCAACTATTTAAATAAGTAGTATTTTGAATAATGTAGGCACAATGTCATTAATTTTTAAGAAGTTTTCTATCTTAATTGTGTTTATGCTTGCAGATCATAATAGTTTTATTCGTTGCCATGAGCGAATCCAAGAGATACAGAGGAAATCAACATATTCACTGTTCAGTATTTGCAAATTCATCGATTTTTCTGTAGAACGTAACTCCAAATTCACAAAAAAAAACTGGCTCTTTATGGATTCTTTGGAGAGCATTTTTAAATTTTGGAAAGAAAGTACCTAAATCAAATAGCTCAAAAACCTCATTAGGACGTCATTCAGCTTGAGGCCAAGAGCCATTTTATAGCAACCAAGTAATTGTTACATTCAGCTCTTACGAATGTTACATTTGTGAAATATGACTTCAAAGAAATTTAAAACCTTGAAATTGGATCTCTGCCTATTTAAAAACTCCGCCTTCAGGAAGTCAAAACAACATGGCTCCTCTGTTAACCGGTGTCGCTCAGACAAGTTGCTCCTGAGCTCAAACACACAGTTCCACCAGGTGTTTGCTAATTGCGGCTGGCTAGTCTGTGGGAGCCGAGTTGGGCGGGGACTCGGAAGCTGCGTCTCGAAGGCGGGGCTAGGTCCAACCAGGCGTTTTGAACAGCTGAGTGGTTGCCATGGTGATTAAATAATTTCTCACAGATACATTTCTCAAACTTTCCAGGTATATTTTTGATAAGGGAATGACATTATGAGGTAAAGCTCAAAAAAGTTGCTTTCATATCAATTCAATATTCAAATGATTTTTTTCATAATCCTGGAGCAAAATCCATTTCCAGATGTTTTCTCCTTCTGTCAACGACATTATTTCTCTTTTCCAGCAAGTAAACATACATCCATTTTACACATATGTAACAGGGTTTTATTTTAACAATATTAAACATGTGAAATTTGTCAAAATGTGTTCATTGGATTTATTTTGTTTAGTCAACAAGCTGTTTCTTCATTTATTGGTGTTTTAAGTTCTGTTATGTTGCTCTCGGCAGTTAGCTCCTCCCCTTTTTTTCTTTTGGTCTGTACCTGTGGTACATATTACTATCAGCTCTGTGTTTTCTTGACAAATATTACATTTTAACATATATTTTAGACAGATTTAATAAAATACAGCGTTTCATCAATAATTTTGCTATGTTTTGTAAACGTTTTTAACTGTTATCAATGTCCATTTTAGGTATTTAACTGCCGCTAACTGAAGCTATCGCTCTGTAGTTTGCTTATTTATCGTATTTTCCTTAAAGTATAGGGGCTGAAGCTGCTGGACTGGTGTTAACCACCAACTTGATTTCCCCTTTTGTTAGAATAAATACAGTCTGAATGCATCTGTCGGGAAGTCGACATACTGGACCTGAGACGAACATAGAATGGTTACGTATTGTATGTTCCAGTTAAAAAGGCCTTTTTTCCTACAGAGAAATGAATCTGTGTACATCCAGAGAGCAACAGGCTTCACAGATTCAGCCTCATCATCCATGTGTGGTGGTGTCATATCTTTTATGACGGCTGACACAAAACGTTCTTCTTAGTCCAGACAATGTGAAAAAATTTGGAAGGAAAAAAAAGAGAGAGAGAGAGAGAGAGAATATATAGAGTATAAATTCACTGATTACCTCAGATTAGTAGCAAAATGTGAATTTTTTTTTTTTACTGTTTCAGTTCATATGTCTGCTGGCACAAGACACCAAAACAGCATGTGTGAACATTTGGGTTACTCCCATTTCTGAAGCGGCCTATCCGTCAACCAGCCGATATTTGGACGGACGTTCATGTGCATCGGACCTGAAATGCAGACCAGCGGGAAGACGTGAGTGTCTGCTGCTGGAGTCTCTGCGAACCCATTGCGCAGCTTGTCAGGCCATATGCTCCAGGCTGTCTGCCTATAACACGCACAGGACCAGACAGGGAGGTGCTGCTATCAAACTGCAGCTGATTTCAGTTTGGTGAGCTTGCAGGATTAATGTCAGTTTGAGGCAGGCGGGCTCCACTTCCTGTCGTTGGTTTCAAACAAGTGTATCAAGCCAAGTGTAACCGTAGGAACGCTCAAGCTGTGTTTCTGGGAATGCTGCCATGGCCAGGCTGGCAGGAACGCTAAGAAACGTGTTCAAACAATCTCTTCCTCACACATGCACATTTAATGTAGCACTGGCTGTATACATGTCTGGACGCTTTTACTGAGCCTATTTTCATTCATTTTTATCCCCCTCCTCTTAAATGAAAGCGAAGCTGCGAAAGCTAAAACCTGAAGTGTCGGCTTTGCAAAACTGTCGATATTTAAAAAAGCGAGGTTTCTGCATCCAGAGTATCAACCAGCCTCAAAGGAAAGCGACTGAAACGCGGCTGATTTCAAGCAGAGGACTTCTGCTGCGCTCACAGTCTGTGATTTGAAAGACACTTTCATTCAGAGACAGAAGAAACGAACGGGGCATGCTGCTTCCATAATTACCACACAATGGAGGATTCATCGCTCCAAGGAGCAGGCACACAAAGCTTTTGTTCTTAAGTGTGACTTGGCATAAAAATGTTACCAAAGCAATTAAAAAAGTTTTTTTTTGTTTTTTTTTTGCTCTTTGTTACCTCTGTTGTGCTGTTTTCTTACTGCCAGCAATCTGCAGATGGTCGAGTCAATTTCTACTTTCTTTTTGAGCAAAGAGTCAAGGGTCCATGTAAATATATCAAAGTTTTAACCAGCTGCACTTTCAAACCACATGCAATTTTTGGTTTAGAGTTCAGAGTTTTTCTATGGTTGAATAGGCACAAAAAGAGCAAAGCTCCAAATGTAATGGGGATAATGCACATTTCATCCCAAAGTAATGAAGAAAAAGATCATCACATTTGTTGTTGATCTGCAGAAAGGAAGGAAAATTGGATTGTTTTCTATAGTAACTCAGATTGAATGTAAAATGTGTTTAATGTGATTGCAGCTCTCTGCATTACAAAGTTTAAACTCTGAGGATGGTCTTTATTATGAATAATAGGGTCTTTATTCTGAATAGAGACCTTTCTGTCTTCTCCCGGTTCGGCTGATTTTAGACAGACATGTGGATTGTCGTCTCTATTTTTGGTATTTTTCTCAGACTCGTGTCTCTGTCTTCCTTCCTGCTTCTTTTCTTCCCTCTGCAGAAAGCAGGAAGTCAGTGAGCTGCTGTTGTGATATGGCGACTAATATAAGGCTAAAAAAAAGCTGCACCACCTCACATGGCTTTCTGTAAATATTTGTAAACACGCAGTTACATTTATTTTTTTAATCTGTCAAACTCCAATAATCGTTGTGGGTCAGTTTAACATTTCATGTCAGTAAAGAAATGCACTTTATTTATTGGGATAGTAAAAGCGCTTATGTTAGTCAACAAAAGTGGCATTTCTTTTGCTTTTCAGTTTTTTCAAATATCAACTTCAAATATCAAATATCAATTATGAGCATTTCTCATAATTACTAATAACCACTGAGGTTTATACAGAAGACAATTAGGGCCACTGAAGAAAAAAGAAGTCTGATTTTAATCTTAGTAAAAATTTTTACTCAAAATTTTGACTTTAATCTTGTGAGAGGAAAAGTCTGAGGAAAACAAAGTCAAAATTTTATTTTAAAAAAATCAAAATTTCTTTTTCTGAGAAAAAGTCTGAATAAGAAAATATAAAAATTCTGAGAAAAAAAGTTCTTTTGAGATCAAAGTCAGAATGTTAAAAAAAAGTCAAAATTCTGAGAAAAAAGTCAGAATTTTTAGAAAACGTCCAAAATGTGACCAAAAGTCTGAAATTTGAGTAAAAAGTTTGAATTAAAAAAATTCTGAAGAAAACTGTAAATTTTGATATTAAAGTCAGAGTTTTAAGAAAAAAAGTAAAAATTTTGAGAAAAAGGCCAAATTTCCAGAAGAAAAAAACAAATTGTGAGGGAAAAAAGTCCAAATATCAAGATTTGGACTCTAAATTCAGATTAAAGTCTAAATTTTGTGTGAAACCTCTAAATAAAAAATATCAAAACAAAATGTTCTGGGTTTTTTTAATTTTGAGATTAAAGTCAAAATTTTAAGAAAAAAAAAGTCTAAATTCTGAGAAAAAAGTCTGAATTTTTCTTTTTCTAATCTTGTAGGTTTATATTAGAAAAATATCAATAAATATCTGTAGAGAATTATCAGGGTTTTTGTCATTTCTGTGATAATGCCGTATTTTTACTCAAGGTTATCATACAGGGGGAATCTCATAATGCCCTATGATTCCATAATCCTTCATAATTAGATCTTCATGAGGCATCAGTGGCACTGTCACTGGCTAATTAGATAAAAATGACACAAAAGCAGAAGCTTGTGACAAAAGATAAGCCCTAATTTAGCATCTCCATAAGCCTGCCTGCTGGACCGACTGAAGGAGGCCTTTAAATTATTTCTTCAAGGTTAGGAAATGCCATGGAAATCCATCAGAACCTTTTTAGAAAAGCGTCACTCTAAGAAAAAGCTTTTAGGGCCAGACATCAACAACAAAATCTCTTTTTTCCAACCTGAGAATGTCTTCCACAACAAAGCCCTTTGACCTGGCCAGCTGGGTCAGAAAGCTTCTCCGGCTGCGGCCCATTTTCCTCTCTACCAGGAATATTCTAACATCCTGGAACGTCGCCTCTTCACGCCTGCAGAAACTGTCCTGTGCTGGTTTCGACCTCTTCTTCGGACGGGGTGTGGCGGGAGCGTGAAACATCTCTTTGGATATGAGCTGCACCTCCGGGAATTCCTGCTGTTGTTAAGTTGCTGTGTGCAGCTTCTGTCGGGGAATAACGGCCACTTTGGCCGTGGCACAGTTGGTTATTTATGTCTCGTTGCTCTCTGGGACGGCGTTTCAGTTGAAACAAAGCTGCTCAGAGCCAGGCTGAAAAGGCTTCTGGCAACAGGTGTTGAGGATTTGGTGTTTACCAAAAAACCACCTGCCAAGATCGACTGATTATTAATACCAGAGGGGAAGAAAACATAAAAACACTCTGCTGGTATGAAGTCGTTCATTTCCAGTAAAAGCTGTTCGGTGGGGAACAGCAATGCCATGAAAAACTTCCTCTGTTTTTGGTAATTTGTCAAACTTAAAGGTTCAGTATGTAACTTTTCTTTAAATAAACAGCCCTGGAACATATTAAGAGACCAAATGATCAGTTTCTCTCATTTT
Organism: Xiphophorus maculatus; assembly: GCF_002775205.1. Classification (NCBI taxonomy): domain Eukaryota; kingdom Metazoa; phylum Chordata; class Actinopteri; order Cyprinodontiformes; family Poeciliidae; genus Xiphophorus; species Xiphophorus maculatus. The sequence continues at coordinate 3,702,189 of NC_036464.1, read as the reverse complement.
ACTTTTTCTAAGTATATATTTCAATAAAATGAACATTGTTTTCTTACTCTATGAACTACTGACATGTCAGTGACAACAAGCAAATAATTTGTATTTATTAGTAGAAAATGAAAAAGGCCAGAGTAACAAAAAAGATGCAGTGCTTTCAGACCTCAAATAATGCAAAAAAAACAAGTTCATATTCATTTAGAATCTACAATACTAATGTTTTAACTCAGGAAGAGTTCAGAAACCAACATACGGTGGAATAACCGAGGTTTTCAATGGGGTTCAGTGCAGTATTCTCTTCATTTTTTCCAGAGCTGTATATTTTTTTCATATTTATTAAAATTGTCACCATATCATGACAGTTTTATATGAGACAGATAATCTGTAAATTTCCACCTCCTCCCTGAACTAGTAGTGCCATCTGAAACAATTCAGAAATGCAAAAATTAATTTGTTACAAGTAACCAAATCAAGTTTATCCAACTGAAAATGCTTGCCAACTGAATATTTAGCCAAATTCAGAAAATTAAATGAAAGCTGATTTTGGTCAGTAGAAATCTCTGGATAAATGTGGTTCTACTTATTATAAAAACTTGGTTATGAAAGCACCAACATTTTGAGTTGTACCTAACTTTTCCATTATTATAACATGATGTTGGTAATAATTTCACCATGATTTAAAAATAAAGTCAATTTGGATGGGCCAAATTTGTATAATTCTCAAACTGCTGTTGGGGGGCCACACAAACTTAGTCTAAAAGCCACAAATGGCCCCCAGTCCGCACTTTGGACACCCCTAATTTAAGCACAAAACCGGTGGGATGGGTGAAGAGCAAAGAGAGAACCTAGGGCTCTACTTGATGCAAGGAAATTGTACCAAGACGTCAAAGGTCCCTCTACGGACTCCTTGCATCTCCCTGCTTGACGGCAAAGAGCTACTTGCTAACAATGCTTAGCATTGGTTTAGCTGTCAACAAAACGCTCTAAATGTTAAATGTACGCCTGATATACAAAATAAAAAGGAATGCAGTGCTTTGCTACCGACTGTCCACACTACCACAACTATATAACTATTTAAGTTCAGAAAAAAGATTTAATTAAGAACAAAAATAGCGAGTGAGATGGAAGTACGTTAGTTATGCTAGCTTGACTATGACAACCTTAACATGTAGATACGCTGTGGAATTCGGTGTGTTTCAGTTCAGTTAAAAAGCAACACAAGGCGACCTAAACGCTAACTCTGACAGATCATAGTAGAACAGGTGTGTAAATTAGCTAATGAACCACCGCAGTGTTAGCTTAGCTAATAGCTGTGGTAGCTAATCTACCACAGCGATCACTTATTTAAAATCGCAGACTAATCGTCAAGTCTTAAAACATAAAACTGTAACAAACTGAATGTTCTGCTATTTTTGTGAGAAATGTCTGAGTGTGTTTTGGTGTTGAATCCTGAAACATTTTGTGATGATGTCAGTTGCTATGGCAACGAGTCTACGCCGTTATCATAGCCAACAAAGAGAGCGAGAAAAAAGTGGCTGAGTTGTTCTTCAACAGTTTTTCTGCGTTATTTTTCCCTCTGCTGTGGCGCACAGCACTAAAGTAATAATAGCTACTGTATATCTCCATGTTTCATTTAGGGATTGTTCTACTGCGTCTTTTCACTCTCCAGCATTGTGAGCATGTGCGGCATTTCCAGATGTAAACAACAACGTGGGGAGGGGTTCATAAGCATTTTTCAACCTAATGTTAGAGCACTCCTGCGCAGGCTATTAGCACCAATCCGGTGCAGAAATCTTTTGCAGAGATAGTTGCATTCCTCCGAAAGATTGCATAATTTCCTTGGTTTCATTTTTGGATAGGGGCCAGCACCCTCATCTACCGCTGACTGATTGGAGGGGTAAACAGTCCACCAATTAGTCGTGTCTGTCCTCTGACATCCATTAACCCTGGCACTCCACACTAATGAGAGTCGTGTAATAATTCCTGTCACAGGAAAGCAAGGTGTGCTTATTAGGGTGAGGATGAGAACAAGGCTGTCCTAATTGGATGAAGAATCAAGGTCTGCAAAGGTTTTATTCAGTGCCAAAATAAACAACTCGTTTCCGCGTGTGCATCTAAAGCATTTTGTGCATAATTACAGCTGAAGCAAATTAAGACCTTTTTTGTATCGTTGTTCTCTGCAGCAGAATGCCTCTTGTTGTAATTACCTCTTTGGAAATTAAAACGATCAATGGGTCTTGCATCTCGAATCTATTTTCAGTCTGCGTTCCTGACCAAAGCGCATGCAGTCATATTCCCGCCGGTAAATGGTACTAATCATCAACAGCTTGCACATGCAGAACCTGTATGTGTGCAAAGGCCGTATGTGAGCGGCGGGGCCCTCTGGGGAAACGCACACAAAGACTTTCATTTTAGGAGGCGAGCTAATTAAAGCTGGAGAGCAGATGGTGCCGACTTGGTCCGGACATAATGAGACGGTGAGTGGCGGGACGAACCGGACATGGCAGGACAGCTGAGATGGGGTTCGCCAGGTGACCGGGATTCAGCCGCCTCCCTGGAGGGAAGCTAAATCCTGCCAGGAACTCTGTGAAAACTTCTGTGGAGTTTTTTATTAAATAAGCATCTGGCTTTTTGGTCACAGCTAAATGTTTCAGATTAATAACAACCTGAATAAATACTAAATGCAGTTTTTGAATAATATTTGTATTTATCCAAAATAATCTGCCTCTGAGTGAAAAACTTTTTCAATTCAGTCACACTCAAAATAGAGGATGGAGCTCAAACTTAAAGAAATTTGTTAATGCCATTCTCAAGGTTTCTAGGGTTTGTAGAAAACAACATGGCCGACAGCATCACTGACACACCCAACACATGAAGTTGTTTTCAATTTACTGGGAAAGGATCAAAGTCAGTCTTAGTTTCACCTCACAAAAGCTTTCCCTTAAGGTTGTTTTTACACCTGATAGTCCAGTAGACTCGGCTCAATTGGGGACCAAAACTGAACCGGCAGCTGTGGTTCTCTTTCTCACTTCACTGAGTCAAAACTAATGCATTATTAACATCCAGGGTTACACATCAGTCATCAGTGAACAAGCCTGTTTGAAAATTAATCTTCATGTCCGGCTGGGCCCACTGCCACTGGTTCTGCTTGTGAGCTCTGGTTAGTGGCCCAATAGTAGGTTGATGCACCACAAGCCTCTGGAGGATCCTCCACCTTGAGGTTCCAGAGGCTCCAGCAGCTTCAAATAACTGTTTGCTGCTTTGTAAGGGCATTTTAGCAGCTGCTCTCTTAATCCGATGAATTTGTCTAACAGAAACCTTCCTCATTCTGCCTTTATCTGTACAAACCCATCTTTGTTCTGAATCAGTCACAAATCTCTTCACAGTACGATGGTAACGCCTCAGTTTTTGTTAATATCTAATGTTTTCATACCGTGTCATACAGCACTACACTATCTGATGATTTTTGTCAGCAGAGATCCTTTCTCTTTCCCATGTTGCTTGAAACCTGTGGCCTGCTTAATAATGTGGAACATCCTTCTTAAGTAGATTTCCTTTAATTGAGCTCACCAGACAAACTAATCAACCCAGCTCTCTGAAATTAATTATAGTGATTCAAAGAGCCCTGACACACAACACCATCTATGAATTTAATAGCACAACAAAAAATGTCATCTTTATGACACTTAAATCCAATTTGCATAATAATTTGGTACACGGTGTAAAAGTGATGCTCACACGGTCAAACTCTGCGGTTGAGTTATATTTGAGGAATGTACTTCCTCTAGATTATTTTTGTGTACCACTTGTTGAGTACAAGCAGATTTTTCTCTTTAAGATGAGAAATGAAGCGAGTTAATCTGATGCTGATTCTCAAAAGGAGCTACGATCAACCATAGTTCAACCTTTTAGAGGTGGAAAGTGGAGGTATAGTGCTAAAATATTATATTTGGCTTTTATTATATTTTCATATGGCCCTATAGGGGACCTATTATGCTTCCTTGATCTGGTTAGGATTTATGGTCTATACAAAACATAATCACTACATTTTTTTTTTTTTTCACAAAATCATTCTTAGATACTGAGATTTTAGCCTGGTCCATTTCAGAATGGCCTGTTCCAGGGTGTCTTGTCTCTTTAAATTCAAATAAGCTGCTGCTGGCCACACCCCCGAAACTCAACGTTTACACTCTCAAATTAAAATGCGCAATTATGCAACCGTACATCTTTGTAAAGCAGAAGTAGAGCCTCCTGCACAATGACCAAGAATGCAGCAAGTGGTTTCTGTATGGTAAGTCAACAATAAAACACTAGTCTCTGTGGGGTTTAAATTTCGTTGTTCTTGTGACAATGACAATAAAGATTTATCTATCTATCTTTTCCAGCAGCCATTGTACAAATGTAGGCCAGGTAAGAGCACATTGCCTGTTGAATGTCTTTTAACAATCAGAAGGTTTTTGAAACCATAAAACACCAAAAATCATTAACTTGTTGCCAAAAAAAACAGATGAGTGTTTTTTTTGTTGTTGTTTTTTAAATGCTTGGTTTGTTTTAAGAAACAGTTTAGACTCGCATGGAAGTATAAAAAGGTGCAAAATGTGGAAATCCTTGAGAATTGTTGCATAATGGATTCCCTGTAAGTAACAATTCTCAAGGATTTCCACATTTTGTTGATTTTTTTCTTTCTATCTCTTTAAACCTAGAGAAAATGCGGGCATGCCGATGTACATTACAAAATAACTAACTTTTGAGTTTGAGTGTGTTGTGAGATTTTCACTGCTATAACAAAATATTATCAAGTTTTTTTGTTTAGTTTCTAGTGAACTGATGTACACTGATGAAAGTAAGTTTCAAGTAAGTAAGTTTTAAGCAAGATATAGGAGCTTATTTTCAGTCAATGTTTCTTGAATATTGACGATAGTATTAGACTTATAATTAAAAAATTTCGTTTTCTATATTTTTTATGTGCTTTGAGATGTAAACAAAGCTTGGATTCAACTTGTTTTTGTTTTTAGAATCTTTTGGGTTTTGCAAAATCTACAGAAATGTCCATTTAGTGCTGATTAGCAGTATAATAAAATAAAAATAAAATGAATGATGTCAAAATAAAAACTCCATTTCATATTACATTGCCTAACAGTAAACCCTGTTATTGTGACACATTTGGTTTCTTGCAATTTTAATATAGAATATTTTTTCAGGAAGTTTCAGCTTCCCTTTCGTTGATGCCGTAAGACCGTTAATGGGGAAATGTTCACTTGTGTTTCAGTTACAGTTCCAGGACATTTGATATTTATGTATGATGAAGAATGAGACTGGGCATCTATTTTTACTCTAAGGTGACCTTGGTGCCTGTACTTCTTCAAACTGAAGCAGCGCTGGACCATCAGTGTGTGGAAACTCGCTCTGGAACCACAACGTCAGGAGTTAGAGGCTCCCAGGGGCGGCAGACATGAACCTGCCGACCAGAGAAGAGTGTGAAGGGTGGGACCACATGAAAGTGGCGCTTTTTATGTGTAAGGTGGGTTTAAGAGGAATAACAAAACGTTTTACAGCTGATGGCGGGGATCTATTTCCCTCAACATTTGAAGAATTAAACAGTGACTGACAGGATGTGGCTACTGATAACGTTTTTCTGCGATTACCGTCAGAATAACATGCAAGACTGCGCCGGAACTGTGACCAGATTAAAGATTGACGGACTCAGACTTCTGGTGAGTCTATTTTTTACTAGTATTATTATTCTTGCATTAGTTTTTCAGAAAAAAATTGTTTAATCTCGAACTACATTTAGTTGTCCTCACTTTGTTTTATTTTAACATTAAAATCAACAAATCTTTTTTATGTGGCCCTTTAAACGGCTGAGATATGCACAATTAGAACCTTCAAGGCAACAGTAATGTGCTTAAATATTATTTTATTAATCAAATCAAAGTGGGTTTTTTCTCTTTACTTGTCAAACTACATTAATCAATATGTCTAATTTCACTGTGATCACAGAAATGAACACAAAATCAACAAATTGCATAATTTTTACCTTTGTGTATAAATGAGTATTGAAAAATGGTCAAGAACATGAAGTGATGCCAACTCCCACCAGACGGTGGCAGTATATTTAACTTCTACATTTCTGACTCGGGCTTAATTATTTCAAGTTCTAGTCTGCCATTGATTATTTGAGAGAAATTTATCATGCCTAAGCGCAAATATTTCAACATTTCTTGCAAATATTTCTAAATTGACAGAAACATTTTGATTTTCAAAAAAAAAAAAAATTTAAATCACAAAAGAAAAATTTTATTTTCTGATTTTTAGAGAGAAAAAAAAAAATCACAAAAAATTTTGAAATTCTGGAGGGACTGATCAGTGTGAAAAGATGCTCAATATTATTTATTTTTTAATTTTATAAATAGTTCCTACTGTTGGTTTATTGATACTTTCTGGCCCTTTAAGGACATTCATGATCTTAATGTGGCCCAAACTGAAACTGAAAATGTTTGACTCCCCTATCGCAAATTATTCAAATGGGGATTTCAGTATTAAATCACTAAACATAACAAACGGCTAAACTCGCTCTGTACCATTTTCATTCAGCTTTTTTTTTTTATGTGTATTTTTCTATTTCTGCAAACGCGTGGGACTACAGACGGGGCAGTGCACAACTTGAACCATGACGGAACCGAACACAGTTGCTTGTATTACTTCCCACAATTTGCCCTTCCTCTTACAGCAGTCAGTAAATCTGTTGCAACTTCTGCTTTGAGAGTCACTTTCATTGCTTTGGCTGCGTTTGTATTCACTGCACTTTTGTGTTGTTTCCCAGAAATGATGATTTCAGCTGAAACTGAAAGAAATTTAATTTGACATCAACTAACTGTGAAGTTCTAGTTTTCCACGGTAGAAAATATGTATTTCTATTAACTGTTGGCATTAATCAAATAGCAATTAATCATTAATGATTTTGTCCATTAATGATTTTGTGCAATAGACTACCACAATGTTTTGTAAGATAATGAATAGTTTTCAAAATAGAAAATCTATAAAGTGTGGCATGCTTTTATTTTCAGAACCTTTCTTTGCAATTCAGGCTAAAAGTCTTTTTGTGGGGTTTCTATCAGCATTATTTAATTGCAAAATAGCTCAAGCTCAGTAAGATGGATTCATTTTTAAGTCTTGACACAGATTCTCAGTTGGAATTAGGTCTGCACTTGGACTAGGCCGTCCTAACACATGAATATGCTTTGATCTAAACCGCTCCACTGTATCTCTGGTTGTAGGTTTACTGCCATCTAAAGTCTTTTTTGGCTTCCCATTAAATCAGAACAGACTTCCTTTGTTAAAGACAAACATTTCCACAGCATAATGCTGCCACTACCATGTTTTATATTGAAAATGGGGTAAGTTAGATTCCATCTTTCTCATGCCACATATATCCTGGCATGATATTAATTGTATTATATATAGTTTTCCACTTGGCATTTTTTTACTTTTTTTTTTTTACCTTTTAGGAAAATTAGACTTCTGAGTTAAACTGAGACCTCCAAGCCACCATGCAGTGCTAATTGTTGTATAATCTACTTTATAAATGTCCATTGGATCACAGAACTGACAATCACTTTCAGGTGGACATAATTTACAGATAAAACACTTTTGAAGTTGGTTAGTGTCACTAGATTTTATTTAGGAGTATCGGAATAAAAGGAGAGGATGGTCAAAGGCAACCATTTTTTCCCCCAAAATGTTTATTTCTCCCAGAAAATGTGAAAAAATACACTGATCTTTATGTTTGTGACCTTATAAAATGAACAAGTTCAGGGTAATATATACATCCTACCTGTCACATGCCACATGACAGCAATAATGTATTATTTTTTCATATTATTTACTCACCTTGAGCTGCGTCTTATGTCTCACAGGCTTATTTCTCCTAAAGGAGACTCAACAGGAAATATGATCAGTCAAAAAATGATGAATGTTTCAGAGCAGAGGCTTTGATGAGTCAGGTGCCAGAGCAGAGCTGAAAAATACATAAGCATAGAGATATTGACTGATAGATCCCAGTCAATACCTATCAGAGAGAGAGATTCAGCCCTATTAGGCCAACAAACACTGCACTGCGGTTCAGTCTAACTTATTTCATCAGTGCACCGTTGGCGCTCTAATGCTGCATTCACACCGAACGCATTTCGTGCGCCAAAAACGGGTCCAACACTTCCAGTTCAACGAGTTTGCACTTTGAAGTCAGACGCTTGACATTTCACTCTAGATAAGCGTAAATTGCATCAAAATCACTCTCTAAGCGCGTTGGGACGAGCCGTTGTTTCCGTTGCTGGTCTCTTTGTACAGTGGTGAATGAAACTGAGAGAGTGGCACCAAAATATTACGTAGTGACAGCTTCTGCAATCACAACAGAGGCTCAGATGTCTTTGCTGAACATTTTGTGTTCAGTTTTTATTGAACAAGCAACGACAGCTGATAGTAGCCCAACGCTCTATAGAAGGAGCCTCTTGCCTGTTTTTCCTCTCCTGGTTACTTTGAGCAATGGCGGATGAAATATTGAGAGTATGTAGGTTTTATTTACTGAATGCAACAGAATGTGGCCATCATGAGAGTGTTTGAATTCACCAGATAATTCAAGGGTGTTGTGAGGTTCGTGGGTTTCACAAGCTAGATGGGCGCTGTCGAGGGTCGCTATTAGCGCTGTTTTCGTCTCTACTGAGCCCAGTTTGATGATCTGCGAACCCGCAGCGTGCCTTCATCTCCTGACAGGACACAAACTACAGCCGCCAATAGTTACATAGCGGAGTCTCTCTGATTGGTTGACACACATTGCCCAGCGGCAAAAGTTCAGATTTTCAAACTCCAACGTCGGATGCTCAAAACGCTTCAGTTGCGGAGCTCTAGACATTCAAAACGCACCACAACGTGTGTCCGCGTTGACTGAATGTAATCCAGACAGTGTTAGTTTATAAGTAAAAGGAGCAAACCTTCGGGGGTGTCCGTGTCGCTTTTGTTTTGATTCCCATTCTGGTGGTAACCATGAGAAACTATGCCAAACTTTGCAAAAATAATCTACACAGCCTTAGCTTTAGTAGGGCTCTTTGGATTTGTTATGCTTTGTTAATATGTTGTATTATTGTAAAATTCAAAAAAGGAAGAAATTTTGCTAAACTGCTATCTGGTTACAAAAAACATTTTAGTACGTATGATTAGGTACCAAAACAAGATGCAGTACTGCAGCTAAGGAAGTGAACTGTTGGTAAAGAATCGATCGGCAGTTTACACCAATAATTGTGCCGTCAGTCTTAGGCTTGTCACAATAGTCAATAAATCAATCAATTGCATGACAAATTAAAATGAGCTCAATAATTTCTCTTTCTTTCTACCAAGAACTTGATAAAAGTCTTCAGTCTGATGCTTTAGTCTCAACTAGCCAATATTTTAAGGACAATTTATTTAGAGACTTCATAATTCATTTTATTTGTTGCTTCTATTGTTTATTTATTTGGGGTACTTAAAATGTCTTCCAGTTTCAGTGCTAAATGTTCATTAGAATTCAATGTTTATTGATCTTTGAGAATTTATTTTTTTGCATTGATATGCCTTTACCATTTGGTCTTATTAAAAAAGAGGATCATTTAATGCTAGCTTTGGACAAAAAGTTTTGGCTCTTTCCTCTTTTCTCTTCCGAGTCCCTGGCGAGTGACGTTCTCAGTGGGCGACGTGTAGCGACGGCGTGCTGCTAAAACGAAACAACAACAAAGCGTGTTGACGTCACAGATCACAGAGTTTAATCTCATACAAAGCAATCGACAACAAAGCTGCAGAGGAACAGAGATATGCATTTTCTCATAAAAATAAAAAACACACACAAGGGGAAGACAGACAAACATAATACAAAGACAGAAAAAAGCAAAAAATAGCGGCCGCTCTCTCTCTCTATCTCAGCATTGACCCAAATTTTTATACTGAGTAGGTGTTTCTTGAATTTAATATATGCAGTCAAGGCGTTCCGTTCTTTGACCAATTAGAAACTCCCTCAGGGACTCAGAAAAACTTGGAAACTCCCCTCATTATGGCAAAGTGTCTGGTTTTTGTCTAAGTAAAAGGGCGGACCACCTCGTGTTCATCTCTGTCTGGTACGGGCAGAGACGCCAAAGAGTCTCTTGCCCCTTCGGACTGTAAATTTTATTGCTGTGTCTGTCAGCGGGGGAGGAAAAAAAGGGCCCTGCTTTGTCTGCTTACCGCATCTCAGACGAGACCTGTTCCAAATAAGAGTATTGGCTATACCTTTACACATGTCGTAAGATTAACTGTATTAAGCACCAAAAAAATAATCATTTTTCTTAACAGTCTCAAAATGGAAATATTATAGTATATCGCAAGAACTTCTGGGACAATTTGTCGTTCAGCAAAATTTGTTATTATGACAGGCTTAATCCTTTAAAACATTTGCTTTTTAACACCCCTTTTTCTTCACATAATAAATTTACTTTGATTAGAATCTGAATTTATAAATGAAATTATACAATTGAAATGAAAGATTCCTTTATTTTAAGACAAAAAAAAAGCTGATTTTATGTTAAATGGCCTGCCAAAGAAGTTAGAACTGATTGTTTCACTATGTTATAAATCACATATTATTGTACAAAAGTATAAATATTGCAGTAAAATTTAAAAGCTACATTTCCGCTGGATGTGTTGTTGTAAAAGACACTTGGTTTTAAGGCACACTGTTCTTTTTCTAATTTGGACCAGCGGCTTGAATTTTCGTCTGGCAGTCAAATGTCTGTTCCTTTATTTTGCAAAAACATTCTGGCAGGATTCTGTGTTACATCTGCGAAAATCTAACAACGGCCCAGAATGGACGTGTGATGTAGAAAAATCCTGAGACATTCCAACTCCATGTTTTGTTTGAGGAAGAGATATAGCGAGAATATTTCTACATGTTTTATTTCATCTCCAGTATCAGAAAGCTCAGATCATGCATAATTAGGAAGGCTTCAGTTTTAACCAATGTAAAGCAGCTGGGTGCTCAGCGAGTGGAGATTTCAGGAGAAAAGCAAAAAGAAACATTTATTAGTTTTGTTGGATTAATTAGGAGCTTGAGTGATTTTAAAAATGTAACGTCAAAGATGTAAAAACATGAATTTGATGCCCTGCAGTTTTAAACTTATCGGTTTTTCACTGATCCAACTACAAGTAAGAATCAGTAAGTTTCTCTTAGCAAGAAACTCAACACCTTTTAAAGGCATAAATAAGATGGAGTTCAGTAAATCTAATTGGTTTTCTGGTTTTAACCTAGTTTTTCAGCATAGCCCATACAAATACTATTCCAGAATCAGATTTAATGATTGTTTTGCATCTTGTCCTGTTGCAGCACTCATTTGTGTCCCAGTTTCAACCATCCGACCCAAACAGTCCCGTTATGATTAAAGCAAACGTCTCATGATATCCAAGACTTCCCAAAGATAACGCTGTGCTGACAAGGAAATGTGTCAATGCTGAAAAATCAGCACCTTCATGCTTAATTGAGGCTGTCCATATGGACAAGACAAACACCTTCTGGAGAAATGTTTTATAATCAGATGAGGGACAGCAAGTAGCATGTTTATGGAAATTCGATTAAAGTCCAAACTGAAGGATTTCATCTTAATTGTAAGGTTTTGTTCTGCACTTTAGGTCTTTTTGTGTTGGCTTAGGTTCGGTTTTAAGCTATACTTTTGTTTTTTATTTTAGTAAACTAGTTACAATGAGATTTATTTACATTTTGTTTTTCGTTTAACATCTGTTCCTGATCTCTTTTGTCATATTTGATGTTTCATCTCTTAATAGTGGTGGTGTCTTTATATTTTGCCATTTCTCTACTCAGTTAGCTCAGTTTATGCTTCCATTCAGATATAATATATTCAATTAATCAGTCTCACTTCCTGTTTCTAAACATTCTTTGCTGAACTCTGCTGGTAAATTTGGCATTATCTTTCATTAAATCATTTCTGGTATAAAGTTGCCTGCTCCCTGTTCCTCTAAAGCCAACATACATGATACATAAAGTTATCAGACTGCACCAGTTCTAAGTGTGCATTCACACCAGCCGTGTTGAATCGTCTTTAATCAGTCTCTAGTTTGTTTGCTGAGAAAGTTTGGTTTGTTTGGAGAGGTGTGAATGCATAATCAGACTCTGATTTGGATCAAAAAATAAAAACTCTGGTCCACCTGCAAGCCTCAGGCGGACCAGAGTTTGTTTGAAGTGAACTCTGGCGCAGTTTCCAAAAGCAGAAAGCGGACTACAGCGCAGGGCATTCTGGGTAAATACAACCAAAACAAAACATGCTAGCCTAGAGCTAGTGGGAGAAATGGGTCGTGGTCTTTTGGCAAAGACAAAAAATAATAATCTTACAACCACTAAAATCTGACGCCACTTCATTTTTGTTTACATTTTGTGAAGAATGAAGTTGCGCTCAATGTCTTCTTCAGAGGTTTTTGTGTCATTTCCTTCAGTGGTCAATGATGCAGCGCCACCACAGGCGAAGAGGGGAACAGGTTTTTCAAAACGTTGTGGTTTGTTTGACAATGCAGTGTGAAAGCAACAAATTTAGCCACTCTGGTCCCCAATCAAACCGTGTCTTCCAGACTAACACACTTAGTATGGTGGTGGTAGCTTCATAGTAAGGTTCTGTTTTTTTGGTTCACTGCAAAATGTGTGAAATATGAAGCATTTCTCCTCCCCTCACATCAAAACATACACAAGGTTTAAGGTTGGCAGAGTTGAATGGTTGTTGAGTGGAGGAAGTAGACCAACATTAAGCGTCTGGCCCAGAAGTGAACCCTATTTAAAATTTATGGACTATCCTTAATAGCCCTGTCTTTCCAAGGAAACCAACTAGTTTCACTCTATTACTTTTGTTCTACTATTTGTGCCAAGAAGAGTACATAAGGGATGACCGTGGCTCAGTGGGTAGAGTTGTTGTTTTGCAACTGTCACATGTCGATGTGCCCCTGGGTTCAGTAGCTAGTGCCTGCAGCTGTATGCACTGTGCATATCTTCAAATTTTCCTTTAAGTTTAAAAGAATAGTTGTTGGGTTTTTTTATTATCCAACCCTCTTTATTATTAACAAAACTCTGGAGAAAAAAGAAATTTTCTGTCAAAACATTGTTTATAGCCTTGTACGCCTTGTACTGGGAGGGACACGTGTCCGTCTTAAAACTAAATGTTTTTGGTCAGTTTACTTTTGTTTATTTGGCAGCTTGGCTCTTTTCGTAAGCGAAAAATGAATAAGCGTAGTTCTAAGAGGGGTGAGTGGACCCCACCTAAGTTTTTACCACTACGTAGTTCTGGTGGGTGGGGGTCGGCTTTCTTTTGTGGTTTCGCAAACTGAAGAGGAAACATTTCACCCGGTTGGCCGACTGTAACATCTGCCACGCTTTTATTGAGCATTGCGCTAAAACTGCTGGAGAGTTAAACAGGGAGAATGCGAGCAACAGCGTTTTGATCAGCTGCAAACTTTAGGCTTGTGCGACACGCACATGATGCGTGTTAGAAATGTGGTTGTGCTCTTGTGGGTCAAGTGCAGTGATAGTTTTGGGCTTATCCTCCGATAATATCTCGAAGGCGCCCCTGCCTGGGTTAATGCACTAAAGCACTTGGGCTTTAGTGCGTTAACTTTTACGGTCACAATAACGGTAAAAGTGCCATATAAGTTCAGTCTGTTCATCTATGTACACCATAATCTCTTTGAGTTCCACTTTGGAAAAAAAAAAGTTCCAATAAGTGATAAAATGTCCAAATTTATTCTAAAATTCCTACTGATTATTATATACAAACACCTGAAATACACCTTAGATTGTTAGCTTATGGTGGCAGCTGGCTCTGCCATGAAAAATATTCAAAGTTAGCCTCTTACTTTCCCTGTCAGTTTATCAGATAGAATGAAAGGTGTGGAAAAATACAGTCTAATTCAGAGTACTACAGCAGGGCTGAGGACGACAGCCAGTCAGCACAGTGAAGATAAAGGTAATCTCTCTTTTTGAAGTCAGATTTGCTCACACAGGTAGAGAAGGTAAGAAGAAAATACATGTAGCAGATCAAAGAAGTGTCACTCTGTATCTCTGGGACGCTGCCTGTTTGGCAGCTTTGTAAGGAAGTTACTCTTAGCTTTTGTGTATCACATCAACACTAGAAACAAAGGCCAGTCATGGAGGACAGCCCGTCAATGACAACACATTAAATAAACGCATTACAGCATCCAGGTTAAGAGATGGGCTTCACATTAGAGGTTTTAAAAATGTAAACCGTAGTTCTGTTAAAAGATGGAACAGCTTTTATGGATTAGATCCGGGGTGTCCAAATGTGGGTCAGGGGCCATTTGTGGCCCTCGGACTGATTTTGTGAGGCCTCCGACTGCAGTTCAAAAATTATACACATTTGGTCCGTAGATGCGGACAAAGACTTTTAATTTGGAATCAGGGTGAAAATTGTAAGTAATATAATTTTCTTACTTAGGAAAATATGAAGTACAACACAAAGTATTCGTCTTTTTATAACCAAGTTTAAACAAAAGGTAAAACTGAGTTTATCCAGGGACTTTTACTGAAAAGTCAACTTTGCTGCACCTAAAGCAGCTTTTTTTCTTTCTTTAACTTGGATAAAATAAATTTATTCAATCAAACCCAAAATAAACTGAAAACTAGATGTATTTCTTTTAATACAGCAAACATGCAAAATTGAAGTAGTAGTACATTTCTGTCAAAAAAAACTCCGAAATTTTCTTTAAAAAAACTATTTTTTTAGATTTTCATCAGAACATTTCTACAAAAAAGTAGAACATTTCTGAATTTCAAATGTCAAAAATTTTCTTAAAAGTTTTCTAGAAAATTTTTCAAAAGTTTAAAGAAATTTCTGAGATTTATCACAAATCGTCTGAATTTTTGGTGGAAATTTACTCCTTTTATTCTATCTACAATGGACAAAAATAAATACATAAATCAAAACGCTTTAAAATTTTGGATCTACAACAAATATCAAACTACTTTTGTTGCTACATTTGGGGTTTTTTTAGCAAAAAGTTTTGACATTCCTGGATTAGATGTTGCTAGAATCAAATTTTATCCTCATTTTGGTTCGAAATATGATGGAAAAGCAACAAATATGGACTGAATGTTTTGGGTCATGAAGGAAGGAAAAATGAAACACTTCTCCCTGGAATTAGCTTGTCACATTGGAGATTCTGGAGCGTTTAAAGCCGCCCTGTGAACATGTTGGGGGTCAGGAGGCGTCATGCAGTGGTGGTGAAAGAACCAGAGGTAATAACGTGAGCATGTAGCTGTGAAATCATTCTGTCTGCTGTAAAATTAAACTCATTTTTACCAAAAACAAAAAAAAACAGTTTGAACAAACCTGTGAATAGCAGTGTTACTTGCTGGGTTGACATTTCACCAGCAAACCACATGTACAGAAACAATGGCCGCATTCCTCGTGCCTGCTTTTGGTTGAAACCGAGATTTCACTCTTACAAAAGCTTTTTATTTTCTTTCCATGTATGGTCAATTTTAATCAGAAGAGGAACAGAAATCATTTAAATTCTTGCTTGGAAACTATCACTACTAGCAATCCAGGTTTTCATTGTTTTAGTTCAGCGTTTAAGCTGCATAATACCAGCTCAGGTGTTTGTACTTAGAAATGTTGTTAGGTGATCAGTCAGAATCAAAATTAGTTTTATTGGACAAGAATTTGAATTACAGACATTTCTAACTATTATACCTATAGAGGAAATAAAAACATAAAAAACATCCATCTGTTGTCTTGTGCTTATCCAAGATTGGGTCAAAATTGGAAATAAACAGTTTATTATTAGACTTATTACATAATTACATAATTTTAGATGGCAGCCATGTTGGATTGTGAAGCCTCAGGTTGGTGGTGGACCTCTGATTTTCCTGCAGTTGAGTTTTCTAAACTGGAAATGTCAAATTTTGATATTCGACAACAAATATAAAATATTCCTGTTGGAAATCTTTCCCTTCAAGTTAACATAGAATGCATTATACAATTTAAAAACCTCAAAAACAGTTTGCTTCCAAATAGCTAATTAGCTTATTTCCACCAACATGCTGAATTTACGTATTTTCACAACTATTTCCCAGAACCAGAACCAAACCTGGAGAAGCAGATTCAGCGTCTATGCAGCTCACATCTGGAGCAAACTTCCAGAAGACTGAAAAACAGCTGAAACACTGAGCTCATTAGAACCCACCTGGTTAGAGTTGTTTTTGATTAATATTGACATAAACATTGATCAGCATATTTGATGCTTGATTTTGATTAACTGTTTATTGCTTGCTTCACAATTGATGACTTTTTATGACACAAAGCACTTTGAACTGTGTTGTCACTGGGATTGTTGTAAACAATTATTTTAGTAATCAAGTACTAACTTGATTATTCTGATGATTAACCGAGTAATTGAGTAAAAATTTGATCGAATAAAACACTGGTAAATTCCACCATAGCAGCAGTATAAATAAATATCGGATATCAACATCGGTCCAATTTTTCACATTTGAGCATCCCTAACATCAACTTTTCTGTAGTTTAGAAAATTAACCTGTAACAATAATAGCTCACTTTCTAAGTTAACCTGAAGAAAAGTTAGACAAATATCTGAAATTATATTCAATTTAATAACAACCAGGCTCACAAGGACACTTCTATAAAAATGTCTATACTCCAGTTTTTAGTTTTTGTATTCATCTTCTTTGAACTTGAAAATTGGACGTTATGATGCTAACACTTAGCTTTCGTCAACAACTCATAGGTGGAAGTGAGAGTGTTGCGCAACATAATCAATCACCCGGCTGGAACATGACCCTAAATAATAAAACATAAGTTAACAAAGCTTTGAGAAAGATAATTTTCCTCTAGGAATTTTTAATAATCAAGGTACTCGAATCATTCGAGAAATCCTTACAGCCCCAGCTGTCACTCAAATGTCCTATACAAAACAACAATTGACTTAATTTAATAAGTCAAAGCCTGTTCAAATTCTCTACTGGTTAATTTAACATTGAATCAGAAAGAATATATAATTTAATCATTTATAAATGCAGTTTGTATTTAAAGTTAGAGTTTGGGATTTTTTCTCTTATCAACATTCCTACATCGCTATTAGTCTGACCAGAACCCTGAGGCCAGGTTGCCATTCCAGAAACCATGAAGTTTCTCACAACGTAAACCGAGAAGGCGTTCTTCAACAACATCCAAGAATTCAAGCTGTGAAGGGCCACATAGACGTGTTTTCTGATCACGTTCTGGACTGGATATAACCTGAAAAAGCACTTGGAGAATAAAAATGAAGCTGAACGTGAAGACTCCAGGTCTGTGGAGCAAAAAAAAAAAGTGGCTGCTGTGTCTCATTTAAAACAAGCACAGACACTCCTATAAATAATTCACGCTAGGAGTAGTACCCGAGTATCCACTGGGGTAGACTATTTGATATTTCATTCTGTGTCAAAAGGCTAAGTCTGATTTTATACAGATGCTTTTTGCTCTGCTGTGAGCCAGAATTATGATTAAGTGTTTCTCTGAGGCCAAGGTTCAGTTCTTTGAAGGAGGTAAAGCCTTTCGTATTAAGTGATCTCTCTCTCTGATTTACAAATGATTAAATCACAAGCTTTGCCTAAAGGGCTCCCAGCTATGCTATGGGCATATTCCTAGAGGTAATACAGCTCAGGGTTGCCAGATCTGACGGACTGTTTCCAGCCTAAAAACAACGTAAAAAATAACATTTTAATGTAACTCAGATATAAAATCTTACATCATAGACTTGTGACAATTCACAACATTTTTGTTTGTCCTTCATTGTATTCTGACCGGAACCAGATACAATTGGGACCGCAAAGGATTTGACTCGTTGAACACAATAGGCGCTTTTCCACTGCCAAGTCGCGCTCTAACCGGTTAATGTTCGGTTTGGTTTTACACCAGGCAGCGAGCTTTTCCATTATCTGAAAATCTCCATTCCATTATCTAATCTGTTCCATTATCTGGTTGTGGGCAGGACCTGAGCAGCAGCAGCTGTGGTCAACTCTCTGCTGACGTTTGCAGCAACACTCAGCAATGGAGAAGGTTCTGATTCTGATGGACTAAAATAAACCCAGATATTTCATTTTGTCTTACAGAAATTTATAGGTGGCCCAGACATAATGATAAAGGTTCAGATCAGCTGATTATTTCACTATAATTACATTCTGGCACTTTATTTTTTAAAATATGCAACATTTTGGATTTAGGTAATGCACAAAACATATGTAAAATAAATAGCCACGCTTAAACTTTATTACTACTCTTTAATCCAAATGAAAAATAAAATTAACATCACAATTTAACATTATGTAGGTCCAGAGTTTCACAGTTGCCACAAAACAGCAGCTCCATCAGAAAGCTGACCACAGCTGCACCGTTTCTCTCTTTAGCTAGCTGCTAGCATCGCTGCTAATTCACGCTGCTGAACCTGAACAGTTAGCTGAACTAGTACTCCGACAGCAGAGCTGCTCTACTGTTAGGCTATGGGCTTGTTGTTCCTCAAGCTTCAGAAGCAAAAAGTGTGAACCGTAAAGTCCCCGTTACTTGGTCTCTGACACCAACGACAATAAACGCACATAATATACTTGAACATAAGGTAAAAACATTGTCCGTTAGAATGGATGAAAAATGTTTAGATACTTAGATAGCACATTTTTACAAGAAAAATGTCAGAGAATATTGCCTACTAGCATAAGCTAAAGCTAATGTTAGCCGCAAAGTTTAAAGAAAGTAAAACTCACCTTCGTATCTGTGTATAACGAGGCGTACATCTTAAAACCGTTCTCCAGCTTACTTGTCGGGGCTTCGGATCGATGTACATCATTAATTGTTACCTTGGACAAGCCCTGCAAACACCCAGTGTAAAGAGCCTTTTTCAATAGATCGGAAACGATTGAGCCGCTTTTGCCCGAACGCTAAAGCTGAGGTGCAAAGAGCCCATAAGGAGTCAATCAATGAATACTGTCAGCTGTCAAAGAAAATAAAAAAGGGGGACCGTGTATAATAAAAGGAAATAGCGCCTCCTTCATGTCCGGAGTGGTCTGCCAGGTGGTCCGTCCCCGCCCTTTACTGCTCGTTCATTTAATACTCACATACTCGGCTCATAATGGCCAGTTTCTACATCATTGATACGTATTTTGTATTTAATTTGTATCTTAGCATAACCAGCCGAAGACAAACTTTTCTGTCGTTGCTCATCCCTCAAACTTCAATGCAAGGCTTTCAGAAATCTGCCATCATGAGTCTTCATCACATTACACCAATTTTGGAAACTGAAGCGAATAACGACCTGGAGCCATGAATTATGAATGAAGAGGGGAATACATAATTTAGCAGGGTTAGTTGCATATTTTATCCTAATCATTTTTCCTTTCATTTAGGAGTGACAATTACCTTCCTGCAACAACGCACATGTTGAAATATGACAAAAATAAAATACAGTGCAACAGGCAGGTACATTAATTCTTCAATGTTTGTCATTTTGGTTATGTTTTTATTTGAATATTTAATGTCATTAATTGAAATGGTAAGCCAAATACATTTTTTTTACATTTTTATTTAGTTGTTTGGCATTTTGTCCCTTTTGTGGTGGGTTTTTAGGCATTTCAGCTTCCAGTTTGTGTTAATCTAGTCCACAAAAGAATAATACAATTGTTGAAAATGTAATTTATTAATATAATGTTTGCAAGTGTCTCTGATCTGCAGGCAATTCAAATGAGCTTTCAAACAGTGCATTAAGTGTTTAACTGAGCTCTGTTTGTGAATAGCCTTCAGAGATATGCTGCCATCTGCTGTTATTAAGCAGATATTGCGTTCACTGTTCACCTGCTTAAATTAGTTTAATTTCTAATGTAAAGCTCAATAAATAAGAATATTTATAAAATTATATCAATTTCTTTATTTTGATTCAAAAAGTGAGTAAAATCCACAAAGAGTCATCATAAAAGAAGCTGGATGCTCAAAGACTGCTGTATCCAAGAATATCAGTGGAAAGTTGAGTGGAAGGAAAAGGTTTGCTAGCAACTGGGATAGGAGAGGACTGTGAAACAAACCCATTTAGGGGTTTTCTTGTGTTAAGCTGTTCCTTAAGAAGGGATGTCAGAAACGTTACTTGGGCTAATGAGAAAAGTTTTTGTTTAAATTCAAAATCGAGATCCCAGAGTCTGAAAGAAGAGCAGAGAAGCTCACTTATCAAGTCCAAAGTCCCTCCAACCATCTACCAGAAAATCTTAGAGCTCTATCAGAGATCATTTACGGAAATAAATTCCCTTTGTGATGATTTTCTAATTGAGATTCACTTGTAAATTCGTTTTTTCTTTTTATTTCATGTTTTGACAGAATCTCACTGAGAACGACATCAGAAAGTTCAGCCTCCTTCAGCAGCCGTAAGTAACCCCCAACTTACTTTTTTATTAATGCAGAAAATTAATTTATGAAAATTATTGAGTACTACAGAATCATACTAAACAAACTGAGGCTCTACTGAGGTAAAAACATTTAATATTCGAGATTGGCCATCAATTTGTCACAAAGAAATTGTTTTAATGTGTTTAAGGTGAAAAGGTAGAACCCAAAACTTAATCGGTTCAGAGCAGTGCAGCTCTTGAGATATTTTTTGTATTTTCATTTGCATACACAAAACAAACTGCTCTATGAGCGAGTCGTTTCATTTTCACAACCACTACGTTCTCTCATTTTTACTGCCAAAATAAAAGATTACATTTTGTGAAAATGTGCCAGTAAAACTGACCCGAGAGTGTTTATTTAAAAATGTTTTGTCTCTAAGTAAAATTAACTTCTTCAAGTGAAAATTATAGTTTATATACTGTAAGTGTATAAACTTTTCTAGCTTTTTTTCACACTGTAAAAGATTTGAAGGTGGTTTAACTTGAAAGTTCACCTGCTGTCTTGAAAATGCAACTTACCCACATTGTCAAGTTAAAATAACTATTTATTTTACTTTAGAATAATTTAAATTCTTGTTTCAAATTGCATGAATAAAATAATAACAATAATAACACAAGAGTCAGATCAATATAACACACTTCCATCTCAGAATACAAAAACATGCAGCTAAGCAATCTGGGAAGTAATTCCCACTCCTGTCTTTTTCCTCTTTCAGTTTTTTTTTTAAAGTGCTAACTTAAAAACTCTTGGAGGTTTGACAAAATTAATAAAAAGTTAACACAGCTTACTGTTGTAAGTTTATCTTTCTCAAACTCACATTTAGGTTCGAAAGCTAGAACTCGCAGAACAGAAAATAGTATACAAAATTCAGTGTCACTTAGAAAAAGTGTTGAAATTTCTGATAATTTCTTATGAAATGAACCAAAGATAAATGCTGCTAAAGGACATGAAGTCATAGACTAGCTGTGATTCTCAGAGAGCTTCAAGTGAGAAACACGGCCCATCCCACTGAAGCTATAAAATCTCTGAGTTCTCTGGAAATATTGTGGAAAGAGCAAACGTTGTGTTTACAGCTGTGTGCAGCAGCTGGTTTTGTTATACAGATAGAAAGAGACAGACAGAAGAGATTTGGTTATGCCCGACTGCATATGCATTTTACTCTGAAATGTTCATTTCCTCTTTATTTATGGGTTATGTAACCTTTTGCCAACCTGAAACAAATTCCCCGTTTAGCGGTGCCAGCTTTGCCGAATAAGAATTTCTGTTCAGATTAATAGGAAAGATTTAAATATGTTGTTTTTGTTAAAAAGTATAATTTCTTGGATTCTTAGATTTATGTTTAAATAACAAAAGTAATAGAAATGCACTTCCTTATTTTGTTAATTTATTGCAAAAGTTGCAGTTTTAGAAGAATA
Organism: Xiphophorus maculatus; assembly: GCF_002775205.1. Classification (NCBI taxonomy): domain Eukaryota; kingdom Metazoa; phylum Chordata; class Actinopteri; order Cyprinodontiformes; family Poeciliidae; genus Xiphophorus; species Xiphophorus maculatus. Next base: position 3,680,297 of record NC_036464.1, on the reverse strand, counting down.
TGTAATTTCATACTTAAGTTTTTAGTGCTTTAATGGGATCCACGGTTAGTTGAACATGTTGGCCTAAATATGTTGTAATTTGCCTATTACCTTAAAAAAAATGCTGTTTGAGGTACGTCAAAACATAATTACTTCAAAACATTTAGACCTTTTGTTATATTTTTCACCCATGGAGGTTGCTGTTTTTTCATCTGCTGGGTTGATGACAGATTCCATTCTGCAGTGGAATCTACAAAGTAAACACTGGAACTAACTTTACCCGAGTGGTTGGTCATTATATTGCGTTTGACTGGTGTAATTTTAGATAAGGCCACAAGGTGTCATTGTTGACTGGAATTAAAAAAAATAATAATAATTTAGGTGAATCTGCATCGCTTCCTACATAAAAAAAGAGCGCAAGGGGGAAAAGACGAAAACTACTTAAGAAGAACCTGTGTGTGCTCTCAACATTTTTCTCCGAAGCCATTGAGTGATTTGTTCGAGCAAAACTGATGAAGGCTCCAACAAATGGTCGTTACCTTAACGAGAAAAAAAAATAAATGCAGTGCCACAGTTTTTATCCACAAAGAGCCGCTGCAAAAAACGAAAAAAGAAACATCAGACAGGCAGCACTGGAAGCTGTTTTAGATGCTAACGCAGTTAACTGCTACTACAAATGGAGCTAATTGCTACTGCCACCAATACATAATGTGAAACCACAACAGACATTGGACCCTAAACAGCCGTTACCAGACTGGACTCAGCGTTACTTACAGAACTGCTTACCGGATCGTAGTCCGACCAGAGGTACATTTCATTCATTGTTTTATTATCCAGCTGAAGGCGACGGTAGCAACACAAACACTTGCAGCTACTCTGACCAATTTTTCATCTTCCTCCATTTGGTCCTCCTCATTTTCATTACTCCTTGTGATTTCTACATTTCCATTGATTTAAACATGCTCATTGATTTAAACATTCAAACTGAAAAGGCTTAATGACATTACTTATAGCTGTTTTGGCTTGACGGAGCTAGCTCTTCTTCTTTTGTATTTTATTGGCAGATGACAAACCAACTTAAGGTGCATTTACTGCCTCCTACTGGACTGGAGTGTGGGCAACAGTGACAGTCAGAGGGAACAAAGCTAACTCAAACTCAGCAAGCATTACCCAGAATGCCTTGCAACGTAAACAACATGGCAACATCCATGTGACAGTATTTTATAAAAAGTAAACAGCCTACAGTATCTCTACTATGCTGTCTTTACATCTAAAAAATATTTCTCAGTTAAAGTGTATTGTTACAACTAATTGTGGATTCTTTTAAGTGATTACTCAAATGCTAAACTTTGCAGCTTATATTACATCAGCTATTTCTATAAATAAGGAAGCTTTTTTTCCCTTTATATAGAGTTCAACTTAAATGTGGAACCACAAAGTGGAAAAATGACTTGCCAAAGAACATCAGGCAGACTACGTCACTGTCTGTTTTTAAATCGCTTTTTTAAACTTTTTACAGAGACAAAAACAACTTAAGAAAAACCTGTTTCTGCTCTCAACAATTCTCTCCAGAAGACTTTGAGTCAAGCCGAACAAGAATTGCTACAGTCAAAGAGACAGTTAGCATGCCACAATTTGGGCTTTTGTGGAAAAGTAGCAAGAAGAAAACCATTTTTAAAAGAAGAGCTCCCATTTGGAGTTGCACAAGCTTTTTGGGACACAGAGCAAACATTTTTTGGAGGTTCTCTGGTCAGATGAGGCATAAATTGATGTTTTTGGCTTACAAGTAAGACAATTTCAGCAGAGAAAAGGGTAACACTCCACATCAGAAGGCCTTTAACATGCAAGGGAAAGGTTTTCTTGAATATAGTGGATTTATAGAGTCTTCCTTGCAAATACAAATTGTTATTCCGACCAACCACTAAACATTTCCATTTTCAGTATTATTGTGGTTCATTTTGCCCTTGTTGAACCAGGACATTAAGTTTTAAAGCAACATAGCATGTCATGACTTGTCTTTTTATTGTGTTGTGGTGTTAAACATAACAACCACTCAAATTATTCCTCTGATCCTGCTGTACCATGATGTTGCAACATGTTCCACTGGGCGTAAATATATCAGAATCTTCTCTGTAATGACTATCATCTCATGTAAAATCCAATTCCAAACCAAATAAATAATCTCTTTGCAATTATATTTTCACAATGCAACACAATAATTGCAGCTGAGCATGTATTGCCTGTTGGTTAAAAAAAGTTATCTTTAAAGTAAACATCCTGTGTAGACATCTGGTGACACTGGAGAGGAACCACTCCCTTCAAACAGGAAGAAACCTCCAGCAGAACCAGGCTGAGTATGACCATCTGCCGCAACCAACAGGAGGTTGGGAGGACAGGAAGTAGACAAAAAAAAAAAAAAAAACAAGCCCCAGACCAGGTGCATGTTTGACAAACAAGGAGTCCACAGGTATTGGCAGAAATAGTGCTAATAATCGCAATCAGGAAAGAATGAGTGGGAATAGACTCTGTATTGTCAATATTTGTCAATATTCTGTTAATTTCACAAAAAATAAATTTTGCAATTGCGGTGTTTTACTAAAAACTTAATTTAAATCCATGTGTATAAGCTTATTCATGCAATAAGTAATAATAAAAAACCATGCAGCGCCATGATCCTCCAACTACTTCCTGTCATAGTCTTCTTCGTGGTTTCCGCCAGTGGCAACATCCTGTTAAGAACTCCTGTTGTCGTGTGAAAAAGGTGTTTCCTTAGCAATTTTGCAAAATAAACCAATTTTGATACAGCAAAACAAAAAAAAAAACCTTCATCCTAGCGATAAAAATTTTTATCCAAAAACTTGAGTAATTTCGAAATTGCTATGTTTCTATGAAGACAATTTATTTTCAAAATGTTAAATGGTGCAATCATACAGTCAATGGAAACAATACAGGAAAGAGATTCAGCTTAACATGGATTCTAGATTTTATTTTAACCTGTAAGGAAAAATGGCGACATATATGTTTCAGGTGCACACTACATAAAGTTTACCGTTATTATGAGACACTAAAAACAAAAACGCAGACAGAGTTAGCTGCAGCATTAGCGCTGTCCAAGCTTTGTTCATGGAAGAAACACAAGAAAACATAGGAAACATAAACATGCGGGCCTAGGTGTATGAATCAGCTTGATTAAATGCATTGTCCAGGAAATAGTCTCATCCGAACACAGAAGTACTATGCTTTAGCAGAAATAAAAGGCAATGAGAGAACTGAAGGCTAAAAATGGGAAATACAAGCAAATAATGCATAAATGAAGAGAGAGAAAAAAACTAAACTTATGGCAGGATAATATAATCAAAAAAGTAAAGTTCTAGACTTAAAGGGAAATATGTTATAATTCTTACAGATAAAAAAAACTTTTAAAGTTTGTTCCACAGAACTAGATGTTTAAAAACTTTATCACTCTTTCTGCTTTTATCGTTCAGTTAATCTGCAGTCTGAACATTTAGAGCTTCACACATACAAAGTGAGAATTTAAAATTAGACTCTGGATTTAAAAATAAAGAGAAGCTAATTTTGGAGAAGCGTGATATCTCCTTTTACGTGTGGAGGGTTTAAAACTTATTCCCTTAGGAAATGAAGTCACAGGATGTCAAAATTTAATCGCTTCGGAGAAAAACCACATGAAGCTTCTTGTTCTTTCTTACATCTAAAGTCCATTTTTCTCTCATGATTCAAAGTCTTAAACATCCAGAAGCCTGGTCAGAGAATGATGTGGACGTTTCGCAAAAACTGCTTCCTGTTTTTGTGATCATGTGCTGTGCCAGCAATTATATTGGCAAATTAAAATAAGTGTAAAAAAAAAAAAAAATTCGCCATGGCAACCACACATGTGGTAATCTTCCTGACAGGAAAGGCTGCAGACTCATTTTCTTTAGGTTACTATAAATAGCAAAAACTTGGGATTGCAACACAGTGTTTTCCATGACATGACCACATTAAATTAGATAAAGTTACATGTTTATCTCTCTACTGAATGCTCTAAAGCTTATATAATATTTTCAAAGAATCAATACATTTGAATGGATTATTATTTGATACATTAATATATCGTTTTGTAATTGCTACACTGCAAAAACACAAAATCTTACCAAGTTTCTAGTGCAAATATCCTAGTACACTTGTTAAAAGTAACTTTAGCATGATAGAGATACATTTCATTTTTAGCAAGATATATTTTCATGTTAGAAATTAATTTAAATTAACAAGCAAGCAAAAAGTATTTTGTCATCAATATTAAGGAATTACTTATTTAAAACAAGCTCCCACATCACACTAGAAAGTTACTTTTAAGTTAGTCTTATTTCAAGTGTAGAAACCAGACCAAAAATACCTGGCAAGATTTTGTGTTTTTACAGTGTTCAATACATTTCTATCAAAGTTGTCTTTTTATTACATATTGTCTTGTGAAGGTGTTAAAAGGGCAACTTCTGCTGCTAGAAAAACGGGCGACGTTGAAGAAAATCACAAAGCATCATGTGATGCAAGAAAGTGTGGTCAAAAACAAGAAGTGATTTTTTCAGACTCAGGCAACTGGAACAAAAGCACTCCCTTTTTTTCTCAAGACTGACAGTCATACAGAGCATTCGTTTGCTAACCTGCTAATAACACGGCAGCTCAGTCCAAACCTACGAGAGGAATAAAGCTCGGAAAATGTCAACTCTTGGGTTAAATGTAAATATGGATACGTTGAATAAACTCGCAGCGCCTGCAACAGCAAAAATTCGGTAAGAAGATCATTTTAAATTTTTAATAGTTGTACTCCTGGTCACTTTTTGCTGTTCAACAAGCTGTGAGCACAAATTTATCGGGTTTCTCTAATAGATATTGAAGGTTTTTCTAACTAAATAAGAGTGGGGAAAAAACTCTTTGTGAAGAAGAATTCATGTTCTGAGGACATATTTCTGAATGGCCGAGTCGTGTCTTTCAGGCAACTTCAGAAAATGGTTCAAGACATCAAGAAAAATGACGGCAGTCTGCTGAATAAAATCAGAAGGTCAGTGTCTGAAATATCCTGTCGTCTTGGTAATAAAGCTGCTTTTATAACATCTTCCATTTGTTTCTTAGTCAAGGCAATTTTATTTGTATAGCACACTGTCAGCAGTAAGGCAATTCAAAGTGCTTTAAAGGATTAGACAGAAATAAATCAACAAGCAAGCAAAAAAAGAAAACAATCCAGTACAGTGGCAGAGTAAGGAAAAACAATGACAGATTGATCACTTTATGATGTTCCAATTGTTAATCAAAGGCAGCAAATCTAAACAAATTGATTTAAAGTCTTGATTTAAGGGAACTCAGTGTTTCAGCAGTTTTACAGTTTTCTGGAAGTTTGCTCCAGAGCAGAGGAACTTAGAAACCAGAAAACCTGAGTCGCCTGATAGGTTCATACCACAACAGATCCTTATTATGTATGTTGGTGCTAAACTATTCAGTGACTTATAAACTAACGAATGTGTTTTAAAATTTATTTATGGAACTTTTGAGCTGTGTTGCACACTGTAAAACATTTGAAGGTGGTTTAACTTGAAAATGAAAGTTCACCTGCTGCCTTGAAAATGCAGTTTAAGTCGACAGAAAAATTGTTTTGCTTTTAACTCGGAAATTAAAGTTCATGAAATTGATTTAACAACAAGTTGTCTAAACATTGTTTTAAACAATTAATCTTTAATTGTGAGTTTTAACTTAATGCTGCAATTTAAACCAATAATTATTTCACAATATGCAAGAAAGCAACTGCCTTCACCGAGTTAAAAAGCATTTCTGTATTATTTTCACACATTGTCGAGTTAAAATAACTACTTATTTTACTTCTGAATAATTTAAATTCTTGTTTCAAACTGCATGAACAAAATTTCTGACCTGATTATGAATTTTATTAAACATCACAATGAATTCTGCTCAAAAACAGGACATAAAAATGTACATTTGCCTTAATAACATCAGAGTCAGATCAATGTAACACACTTCCATCTCAGGATACAAAAACATGCTGCTAAGCATTCTGGGAAATAGTTCCCACTCCTTTCTTTTTCTTCTTTCAGTTTTTTAAGTGCTATCCTAAAAACTCTTGGAGGTTTGACAAAATTAATAAAACGTTAGCACAACTTACTACTGTAAATTCATCTTTCACTTAGTCACACATTTAGGTTCAAAAAGTAAAACTCGCTGAATTTACTTTAAAAAGTAGAAGATAGCAGACACAACTAAACGTGACTCAAATGTTTTACAGTGGAGCAACGTCTTCACTAAAACTAAATCAGCGTCAACTCTTTTGTTCAACATCTGCTCACTTCTTTTGTCAGTTGCATTGTTTTAAAAGTGCTTGTAGCTACAAGCAATGATTGAAACATTTCTGTCCACTTGTCTGTTTTATGTAGGAGGATTTTTATGTTTTCGAAGTCGGCTGATCTAAAAATTCTCCGTGCGGTTTGCATACAGTGCATGCTTCACTGGACAACGCCAATTCCTCTTTCACAAACGTTGGAAAGAGAGAGCGGTGCATGGACCAAAATACCTAAAACAGATGGCCGTTCTCTCACTTTCCTTTCCTGAAATGAGTCGGTTTGTTCTCACCTTGCTTTGCAAATATCTGATTAATTTCAGTAATTCGGTTCAAAAAGTAAGACTCCAGTTTTATTACACACAGAATGGTTTATTTTAAGCTTTTGTTTCTGACAAATGCAATGATTACGGCAATGGTTAGCAGTCAATATCGAAAACAACAAACAAAATGACTAGAAAACAATGTCTGATGAGAGAGACGAACATAAGAAAACCCAGAATATAATATTGAAAAAGATCAATAACTAATCAGTTTTTAATAGAGAAATCTTCTGATATTATCTAAGCAGTAAGGGGCTGGTGACTTGTCAGCAGTCAAGCAGACAACTTGAGAATCTGAATGCTCACTTTGTTTCACATCCATATTAATGGAAAGTTTAGTGGAAGAAAAAAGTGTGGGAAACTAAATGTGTTCCAGTGACTAAAGAGTCACAGTTCGACAGACATATCGAAGTCCCTTTTTCAGATGAAAGTAAAGTTAAAGCATCTTTACTGGACTCCATACAACAATTTATAATAATTAATTCAAAAGGAGCTTCAACCAAGTGCAGCTTTCAAACACTGTAAAATAAATGAACAGATTGTTTAGTAGGCTGACATGTTTTTATTGGTCTTCTATAAGGCTGGACGGTATGGCTGAAAAACTTATAACAATGTAAGCGTTTCATGCTTATATGAAACCAATAATTATTGATTTGTTTTAAATGTCTGAAATACAGCCAAACTGGTGGCGTGACCTTTCCTCATTTACCTGCAATTTTTACTCCACTCCATTGTTTTTATTTTAAAGCAGTTATGACTGAAGGTCATAGACCTTAAACTACTGCTGCGCTCGACAGGTTGTTGCTAGGTAACCAAAGAGAGTGAGTGAGTGAGTGAGCGAGCGAGCGAGTGAGGCTTTGCTAACTCAGAGGATGAGAGGCTAACATCTTTTCTCTGCCTACATCTCCCAGAATGCTGTGCGGAGTTCAATGAATATTCTACATGTATAATATTGAATATTCTGACATATTATCTATTGATGTTGATTACGTGTCTATCACAAGATATTTGTTGTCCATTTATTGTCCAACAAATCAATAACAGTCTTCACTGTTATTAATTTAACAGTGAAGACGCTGTTATTTAATAAGACTGTTATTGCCCTAGTCTTATGTAATATTCATTGTAGGCCATAATCAACATTAATAGACCTAAACACCATAATGAAGCCATTATTACTAATAATTTATCAATTATTTAATTGATAAATTAGTATGGATGGAAAAAAAAGAAAATAAGCTTTTAGAATTGTATTTTTTCTTTCTGAGTGGTTCTTGTCAATGTTTGGTTTTTGTAAAGTCTCACAGCCGAGACTTTACAAAGAAAAAGTCTTCACAGATGTGGCAGAGATCAATAAATTGATAATCATAAATAATTATTCCTGTTCTTATTGTTTTATTTATGACAGACTGAAAAACAAACCTCGTCCGAACGTTCCTGCCAGAGACTACAGAGGTAAGAATTCAGCAATAACAGCTCAATGTATGTCCAAAATAATATTAATAACAAAAAATAATGGTGCTGCATGACTGCATTAATTAAATATAACAAATATGAAAGCACAGCTTTCAATTAAGACGTTAACATGTTTTTATCAGGACTTGTATTCACAGATTAGGGATTTTGTTTGACTGCAGTTTCACTTCCTCAGTGCTTGCCTGAGTGAATTTATGAGCTAAATTATTGCAGTTTCTGTCTTAATCCATCATAAATCTGTTGAAGTTTGGGAGGTGAGGTGGCGCGCTCCGCTTACCCCTACAACAGGACGGTGCACTCAAAGCCCAGGCATCTTTCTAAAAATAGACAAAGTCCGCCAACACCTGCATGTTACCTATGACTGTTTGGGGGTTTTCTAGATATGCTGCAAATTTAAAAAGTTTCAGTTTCCATTCATGATGAAATTAATTTCTGTTTGCAGATTTCAGAGACAGTGATCAATGCTCTGATCCAGAATACGTAAGTCACTTTAAATGAATTCAAAACCAGTCGTTTTGGTTCCAGATATTCATTTGAAGAGTTACAAATGTGTTGTTTCCAGAACGAGCCATGCGATGACCCGCCTGATGATGACAGCTACGAGCCTCCTCCGGTCCACAGAGAGTTCACCAGAAGTCCCTTCATTTCCTTACCAAAGGGGGAGTATCTCGGTCAGTACTGCAGCCAGAAAATGACTGATACATTGACTCATTTCTTCCACACAATATGAGTCATTTTCAAGTGTTTTTGTTTTCCAGAAAATTGTAAAATAATCAGAAAAAACATTTTCATAAGTTAATAGGTTTTCACACAAGCATCTTACAACATGTTTCACTAGCTAATTGGTTTAGCTTCACTTTCAGCTACTTAGCTTTTAGCCATTAGCATTAGTTTTGGCAAATAAAACTAATTGAAAACCAATTGTCTTAAGTTGGGCCTGTTTGAAATTCATTAGCAAATGTGAGCATGCTAAAATTTAATGCTATACAGATTAACAAATAAATGTCAGCGTTCACACATTGCAGCATTTGTGCATGTTAGCATTTACAATTTAGCATTTATAGCTAGCGACCATCACAAATAAGTTTTGTTGCTTATAAGTAAAATAATTTAACCTGAAAAAGAAATGTTTACATTTCTGGGACACAGAGGAGAGTTTGTCTATTACTAATGCACTGAGCTAGATACTTGAACAAAGAATATTTTTATTTTGTCAATTGTTTACAAATACCTTGATATTTTGTTTCTTGTCTTTCTTCTTCTTTCCAGACAGCAGTCATGCCGGACCAAGCCGACCTCCCAAGAAGCCCATCCGTCCTGTTAAAGCCTCCAAACAACTTCCTCCTGAACCGCCACATCCATGGAGCGACAAAGAAGTGAAGCCGCTTTCTTTACCTCCTTTTAACCTTTATTAAATGCCTTCCTTTATTAAAACTTTCTTTTTTTGTTTTGCAGGAAGACTACGTAGACCCAGATGCTAATGGTGAGGACGACTACATAGAACCCACAGAGAATCCATCTCCAAGTAAGTAGATATAAAAAAAAAAAAAAGAAACATATGGTTACAATTGGCAGAAAATGTGAATTTATATATGACATGTTAATAATTTGTCAAGTATTTTTCTTGCCTTTCCTCACGCTCCACGTTAGAAGGTGGAAACAGAGGTGACTATCCCATTTTGCCTCCAGCTTTACCAGATCGTCCATCCAGTCCTGAAGGTGAGTTTATTTGATATGCTGATTATATGAAACCTTACTTTTAACATTGCTAAATAAAACTTGAATCAGTTATTTTACACTTTGTCAACTTAGGGTGTTTTCTTAGGGTGGACTTGGTTCAATTGGGAACCAAAATCGCACCATTTGGTACATTTACAGCTGCTGCAGTTCGTTTTCATGCTGCACTGAGTCAAATGATCCAAACTAATTGAAAAACTTGCTCCCCTCCTCGCCTGTGGCGGTGCTGCACCAAGAACCACTTGAACAAATGACATGAAAACCTCTGAAGAAGACACCAAGCGCAATTTCCTTTTTCATAAAATATATTTTAAAAATGAAGTAGCGTCAGATTTTAGTGGTTGTAGGATTTCTCTTTTGTCGTAAAAGACCATGAACCATTTCTCCCGCTAGTGCTAGACTCGCTTGTTTGAGTTGGTTGTATTTACCCAGAATGCCCTGGGCTGTAATGAACTTCCTGTTTTTGCACATATGCATTCGAACCTCACCACAGTTCACTTCAACCAAATCCGAGACCAAGGTTTAGGCGGACCAGAGTTCACATCAGAAACTAACCGGACTTTCTACGCAAACAAACTAAAGTTTGATTAAAGCAGACTAAACAGGACTGGTGTGAATGCGCCCATAAATACAACTACAGTACCTGTATCTAGTGCTTCAAAAAAAGACAACAAATATATAAAGTAACAAAATGGAAAAGTTGGAAAAATTGCAGGAGCTCTGCATGAAAACAGTGCAAAGTGCTACAAAAAGAAATATAAATGATTCCCTCTTCTGCAGCATTACTAGCTGACATCACATACACAAGCAACAAATAACTTAAGGACATGCAGCACAAAGTTCACAAGAAATTCAAATGTGAATATGCACTGTAAACAGGCAGGGAAAAGCTAGTTTTTACCCCCAAAAAATAACTACGGTAACTCACAACCAATACCTTAACTTTCTGCAGCATTTTCTGCAAATAACAGATTTGCAACAGGTTGTTAGATGTACAGTTGCTTGTGAAGAAGAATATTTTTAAAATAGTTATATCGCAAGGAATAATTTGCCACACTGAACATTTTATTGGCCAAGCGCAATGTGGCGATATCAGAATAGTCTTCTTCTAAGAACCATTTTTGTTTTAACTCGCATCATTCATAGAAAAATATATTCCTTTCTAAATAGTAGTCATCAAGCAGGATGTTGTTCAAAATAATTTGTAAAAAAATAAATGAAATAAAAAATAAATTCTTTGTGCAGTTATTTAGTTTAGTGAATAAGTAACAAATTGACAAAATCTCCTCTGCATCTTTTTAATTGCAGTTATAAACGTCCCAGAAAAATTAACATTTCTTTTTCAGGTTAAACCAATTTTAAGGATAAGAAATAAGACTTATTTGTGTCAATTTAAAGTGTGTGGCGGTCGCTAGCTACAAATGCTAAATTGTACATGCTAGCATGCACAAATGCCACCATGTGTGAATGCTAACATTTACTTATTTGGTAACCTGCTAACATTTGCTAATGAATTTTAAACAGACTCGGCTTAAGACTAACGGTTTTCAAATAGTCCTACTGGGTTATTTGGCAAAACTAATGCTAATAGCTAAAAGCTAAGTTGCTAAAGGTGAAACTAAGACAATTAGCTAAGAAATAGGGCTATTGAAACATGTTGTTAGGTGCTTGTATATGTGTGAAATAGAAATGAAAATGTCAGATAGTTGATTCAGTTGCAAAGGTAACTTCTGCTACGTGACTGATTCTTCCCTTGTTTTTTTTTTTTTGACAGATTTATATGAAGAACCTGAGAAAGAGGCAAGTTGCTGTAACTTCACTAATTTTCTATGAACAATAATTACTCAATAGGAACAATAATATGTGAAACATGCTGCTGTTTACTTATAATTTTTGTCACTTTTACAGGAACCGTCTACGTCTCCACAGAGAAACAGGTCAATTTTAGACTTTATTACAGTATATTTCCACATGTTTTGTTACTTTTTATACTTCATGTGTAATCTTAAATTTGACAGAAACATGTATACAATTGCATAAAACTGGATGGAGAATGTCCATAAAGATACATTTTCAAGTCTTGCTACACATTCGTAGTTGGATTTAAGTTGGGATTTAAATACTAAACCATTATATTTAACCCGTGTCTGGATGTTATGACAACATTTAAGGATGTGGTTATAATATGAAACATTTTAAGGGTTATTAATGCTTTTGACAGAAGAAAATTCTAGCAATATTTCCTTTATATCGTTCTCAAATAGTCAAATTTAAAGAGCTGAACCCCAAAACATTATACAAAAAGCTTAATGTACCTTTGAGAAAAGTATTTCTTCTTCCAGAATCTCTCTAATTTATCTGGCCACAAGTTTGAGAAATATTAGTTGATTAAAAAAGCTACAACTGCAGAAAAAATATGTTTATAATTACTACTAATTATAAAATCTTGGTTGCATAGTGATGAAAAGTGTATAATACTTGCTATTTCAGTCAGCTTTAAATAGTGATTTGTTGTTTTATACAGTATTACTTCCATTAATATTCCTCATTTTGTCTTGTTACATCCACAAATATCTATGTTTTATTTGTATTATATGAAAATAGTGCATAATTGTGGAGTGGAAGAAAATAATATACAGTATTCTTTTTCCTTACATTTTTGAACATTTAAAAACTGCCTGACGCTCTTAGAGGCTCTAATAGTCTTTAGATTTGGGCAGAGATTCCCATTACTAGACAAGTTTAGTAAACTTAACAGCCAAAACTACAACAGAATGGTTTGATCACAACATTTTCAGGCATTACAATGGCCCAGTCAAAGTTCTGACCTATATTCCATTGAGAACAATTCTTTAAAATGTATTTTTCACCTACAGTTATTCATTCATTTCAACCAAGAATAGTCAAACGCTTCAATAGATGTGTAAAGGCAGTAGAGGGATTGTAGTAAATCTGCACACGCTTTTCAGATTCTTATTGGAAAAAATATAATAATGTGAAAATTTCCTTCAACATCACAATTATGCTTTGATTTATGTTGGTTTAAAACATAAAATCCAAGTTTGTGTTTTTAACATGAAAAAAGTGCAGAAAACTTCAAACGGTATAAAAAAATGTATTTGGTTTTCAGTAAATAACTAAAATACTCCTCCTCTTTTATTTTATGGTTATGAAAAACTTTATAAATACATTTAAGATCTTTTTATTTCTCTTTGTAGATTTCGTCCACCTCCTTCCAAACCGGGTCTTTCTTTACCAAAACCAACACCCAGGTAGGAATCGACCCTAAGCAACTACGTCACTAAAACGTTTCATTCGCCATGACGAACGTAGGAAGTGAAGGATTATTCAGAGCGACTGGAAATGTTTTGGCCAGTTTATTCCTGGCTTCCACTTGTTCCAGTCGAGCTAATTTGACTATGAAGGTGACACACCTGGTTGGAGCTCATAGACAAATAGCTGAAACAGCTAGCTTAGAAACCGAGCCATACCTCCTCCCTCCTGACATTTTGATCAAATTACCAACTTTGCCTGAATTCAAACCACAAGATTTATATCATTATGTCATAAACAGTGTTTGCCTATACACCTGAGCAGCGTTACAAAGGCACAACAGACGAGATGCTAACCAGTTTTTTTGGTGTCGGTTTTGTCTCCATGGTTACTAACGGTTACACACGTACCTTTTCCATAATGCGACATTTGATATCTTTCTCATCATACTTAAAGTATATCAAAGTTGATCTTCTTACCTTTACAAAGTGTTCGCTGCCAATCCGCGGTAACACCGAGGGCTGACAGTCATGGTCGCCGCCGTATCTTTCCTCATTAAAAGTTATAAGTAAAATGCAAAAGTTTGCTTCTCATCCTTGTCTGATTGTGAAGCCGACCGCGCAGCATGCTATGAGCATTTTAAAGTGAAATCAACTAAATAGAAACAATATTAGGTCTTCTTCTTCTTCTTTTCCTTTTTTATGGCGGTTGGCAAGCAACTTTTAGATGTGCATTACCGCCATCTACTGGAATGGAGTGTGGATCGGGACGCTAACTATATACACCCCCCTCAAAACAAAACAAAACAAAACAAAACAAACAAAACAATAAAAAAAATAAATAAATAAATAATAATAATAATAATAATAAAATAACAACACTTAAATCTTTTCTATCAATTTTGTTTTCTTAAGATAATTAATTAAATAACTTATATCTTTAGAATTAGAAATCTTTCCCAAAATATCTTGTAAATTTAACTGTAATTTATTTTCTTGTAACCGGCAAACTAATGTCCTTCTCTCAACAGAATATTTAGTACAGAATAACAAAACATGTTTTACTGTCTCTTCTTGACCACAAAAATCACAACTTCCAGTTTGATGTTTTCCTATTTTAAATAAATTACTGTATTTTGAAGCTAGTTTTGCATATTTATCAGCCAACTCATTCCCTCTTATTCCTATATGTGATGGTATCCATGTAAATATAACTAATAACCCCATTGCTTGAATTCTATATGTTATTAACTGAATTTCTAATAAAAGATCCGGTCTACTAAAAGCCTGATTATTTTTTAATGAATATAATGAAGAACTTGAATCAGAGCATACTATGCTTCTTAATGGACGGACTTCCTCAATCCATCCTAAAGCTAAAATAATTCCCATCATCTCTCCAGTATAAACTGATACTCCATCAGTAATTCTTTTACAGTTTTTAACTTTGAATTCTGGAACAATGAAAGATACCCCATTACTGCTATTTGAGTTTTTAGACGCATTTGTAAAAACTTGGACATATCCATAGTACTTACTATCTAAATATGATTGAACCAAATATGGATCTGAAATGTTTTCTCCTTTCCTTTTCTCCAACAAAGTTAAATCAACAACATTATTATGAAATAGAGACGGATAAACTGGTGAAAGAGGAACTGTTTGACTAATGTTTATATCAGATAAACCAAAATCTTTTATAACATTTTCTATCTCCCATCCAAAAGAATTTAATTTCTTCTTTTCTTTTTCCCAACTAGATTTTAAAATGTCTTGACATGGATGATGTCCATCATGGCCCTTTAAATACAATCTTAGGTCTTCTTTTTCTTTTCTTTTATGGTGGTTGACAAGGAAGGTATTGATGTGCATTACCGCCATCTACTGGAGTGGAGTGTTGACCGGGATGCTAAATGTATATTACCCTACACCCAAAACAAAACAAAATAAAGTGCAAAAAGAAAAAAATAGGTTACAGATGTCTGTTTTTAGACTAGCTTTAAAGGAAGGCATTGGTTGTTTTTTTTATATATATATATATATATATATATATATATATATATATATATATATATATATATATATATATATATATATATATATATATATATATATATATATTCTAAAGTTTTTTAGAATATAACATACATAAATTATACATGAGAGTATGAAAGCATTGGTTGTTTTGACGTCTGTCATGGCGGAGTGGGCGGAGTTCTAGAGGGCGTGACGTCACGTGCAAAGGGTCAAAAGCTCAAACTAAAGCTATTGTTTTGCCAACATTTTACTCATACCAATCTGTTTTTACAGGCTGAATAAATGGGGACACACGCGTCCTGTAAGTGTCATCAGATGTTGAACAGTAGATTTAAAATTGTTGACTCATCTGAACTTGGACACAAACTGCATATTTTTCAGATCCAGCAACCCACAGATGATGATGAATATGAACTCTGTGATGATAGTGAGTATTAGTTCAAAAGAGAATAAAAATAGTCAAAAATGTGGGCTTTTAGTCAACAATATGCAACTTGAGTAAATTAGAAGAGAAAATGATATTTTAAGTTGCACTGTTTGCCCGCTCATAGGTCCCAGTCATGAACCTCCAGGCGGGCCTCCCCCTCGTCTACCTAAACCTGTACAGAGAGAGTAAGCATTACTCACCCTGGAAATGCATCATTTACTTGATGACGAGGTTAAAATTGTATCTGATCTGTTTACAGGAGGTCACCAAAGCCGCCTCTATTGCCGGTAAGAATATGCTGATAAATTAGTAATATAATAAAGTCTTGCAGACCAGTGGTGTCCAAACCTTTTGGTATTAGGGCCAAAAATGTCAAGATGAGAGTACTTAAGACATTTATTGTTTTTATCTTTTCAATAATATACTAAATACACAAGCAAAGTAGTTAACATTTTGGAGATCATTGTCGATCCAAAATATAAACCCAGTCTTGGACAGTTGCTGTTTTAAACAACAGGTAAATATTTTTTTAAACTTTTTTGGGGATTTATTGTCCTCAATATCTATAAAATAAAAAAAATACATCCTTTATATTGTTTTAAGATTTTATTTGTAAAAATCTCAAATTAATCACAAATTTGCTATGTTCTTGAATTATGGACCGAGAGCCCAAACCAAATCCTCCTGCGGGCCGCAAATGGCCCCCGAGCCACAGTTTGGACATCCCTGTTGCTTTTTCTTTTTGACTTGATTTTCACCTTATGATACCAACTCTAATACTGTGTCTTATTGCAGAGACAAGACATAAAACCAAGACAATTTGACAGTAAGTGAATTCAATTGAAAGATTCTTGGTGCTATGTTTATTTTTGTTTTTCTCAAAAGTTAGGCAGGAGTACATTTATTTTGATGTAAATCATCAACAGCTTAAAGACCTTTTTTCACAGCTACAGTAAATTACTCAAAGCAGTTGTTTTTTTAAAATATGTTATCAGATCACAACTACAAACTTAAACACATTCAGATCAGTTAAAAATTATCTATTTATCCTAAAGGGAAGTTAAATTTTGTCGTAACTCCTATCAAAAAGTATCATTGTGGGCAGGAAGGATTTCCAGTAGCAGTCAGTCTTGCAGCTAATCTGAAGAGCCCTCTTACTGAAGACACTGTTACTGACCGTCCTGACATGCTAATTCAATTAAATCAAATTAAAAAAATGCTTTATTAATCCCAAAGGGAAATAAATTTTAAACAATTCAATTATCAGGAAGCAGAGATGATATTTCACAATATTACACTGCTAATCCACCACTTTTACTATTGCAAATTTATATCTGTAAAGTAGTAAAGAAAATTTGTCATTTTGTGCTTTTATTCATTTAACCTCATTAACAATGAAGCTCAATATTAAGTCTAGTCTAAAGAATGAAAAAACCGGAAAACCATTTTATAATTTTCCTTCTGCTTCAGATTTATGAGCGACTTTGTGTTACATAAAATCTAAATAAATTACGATTATGTTTTATATTCCACATTTAAAAATATGATGTATTGTTTTAATCTTTCAATGGCTAACATGTAGTCAAAAATGATTAGCCATTGTGGCTAATTCTGCACCATTTCAGTTAGCCACATGCATCACTGCACTGCAAAAACACAAAATCAACAGTTTTTTTGGTCTAGTTTCTAGTCCAAATATCTTCTTACGCTTGAAATAAAAACTAAGAAAATTACTTACAAGTAACTTTTCAGCAAGCTATATTAGCTTGTTTTTAGTAAATAAATTCTTAATAGAAATGAGAACGTACTATTTCCACTGGCAAAATTGTCTTGTTATGAGTGAAATAATCAGCCAATTGAACGAGAACTGGGTTGCTAGGTAACAGCTCAGAGCTTGGCTGGCGTTGCTTGGTAACAATTGTGTAGTAAGTGAAATAATTTCCCAGTGCAACTAAAGCTTTTTCATCAATATTAAGGGATTATTTACTTAAAACAAGCCTCTATAGCTTAATCAAAAGTTACTAAGTTAGTTTTGTCTTATTTCTAGTGTTTTTGCAGTAGAATTTGTGTTTTTGCAGTGTAATTAGCAACAGAAGTGAGCCAAAAGCAAGTTACATGAAA
Organism: Xiphophorus maculatus; assembly: GCF_002775205.1. Lineage (NCBI taxonomy): Eukaryota > Metazoa > Chordata > Actinopteri > Cyprinodontiformes > Poeciliidae > Xiphophorus > Xiphophorus maculatus. The sequence goes on along the minus strand of NC_036464.1, from coordinate 3,662,585 downwards.
ACAGAAACTGGACTTAAATACAATTAATTATGCAATAACTTAAAATAAAAACATTACCCTGCATTTATGTGTGAATAAAAACTAGAAACAAGCATCAAAGAACAAACTTTAGGCATCTCTTACATAAGGCATGTAAAAATTAAACTTTGTGGATATGTTACAAATTTATTCCTCTTGGTTCTAGCATTGCAAAATGTGAAAAGTTGAAAGTGTGTGAATACTTCTGCAAAGAACTTTAGATGATTATTTTTGGAAACCGTCATTACGCTAATAACTAAGTAGGAAGGCAGCTAATTTTGTCATGTTCCGTGTTTTTCTGTGTATTTATTTATTGTTTTCTGCGTCCGTGAGTCTCTTCGTTGTCCTGTCCTCCCCTTGATTGTTCCCAGGTGTGTCTCGTTTCTGTGATTACCCTCCCGTGTATTTAATGCCACCTGTGTGTCTGCGTCTCTGTCGGGTCCTTGACAATTCACTGTCTTGCATTTGTCTATGTACACTCAGTCTTTCGTGTGCCAGTCTTGTTAACGGTTGCTACCAGCGTCGAGCCCTGGCTTCCGCTCGGCCGTGCTGCCTGTTGCTTGCACTGTGTGTTGCACCATTAAAATCACGATTCATCTTACCTGGGTCTACAGCGTCTGCCTCACCACCCCTCAACACACCGTATCGTGACAAATTTCAGGATGTCTGCATTTTCAAAGGCACCTCCCTGCCTGTGATGCACACAGAACAGAAACCGTCTCCTAAAGCTTTCTCACTGGATCTAAAACGACCAAAGTAAGGCGCTCTACGTTAAAATTTTACATTTATACTTCACTGATAATGAATTGTCTTTAATCACATCTTCTGTCTGTGTATTTACTGCATTTTGCTGATTTTTTTTTACTTCCTTGCAGAATCCCCCTGCCACAGTTTACACCACCCAGTAAGTTCTGATCCGTAAGTTCGCAACAATTCGCACTAAATCTTTGTTTTTCCAAATCAACTGATGCAAGTTATTGTCCCAGAACCAGCTGAGCGGGGTTGCATTGCTGCTGAAAATGGTTCCACAGACCAGGACAAGGTGTGCTTTTACATCTACTTTTACATAAAGAGTGTTGATTTAAATGTTTCAGCTCTGTAACTGCTTTAATTTCAGGATGCAGATGTTTATCACAAACCCTGGTTTGCCAACGGGTGTGACCGCAAAACAGCAGATGACGCTTTACTGCGATCAAATAAGGTTTGAATGGATGGGAGCGCGTATGAAAGTGTTTGTCCATGAAAGCCGTAGGGGTTGACTGGGAGTGTTTTGTGTTTCAGGACGGTGCGTTCATGGTGAGAAAGAGCTCGGGTCAGGATGTGCAGCAACCTTACACGTTAGTGGTGTTTTACAAAGGCAGAGTCTACAACATCCCGATCCGCTTCGTGCCGAGCACCAAGCAGTACGCGCTGGGGAGAGAGAAGAAGGGAGAGGAGGTACAGCGCCTTCATTTGGGCCGCTAACATCAAACTACTTTTAAATTCACTGCAGACACATTTGTCTTGAAGATGAATGTCATATTAATTATACAAAATTCACATTTTGCACATTTTTGTGCTCCCATTTGGATCTCGAATAAAAAAAAAAACATGCATCTGTTGTTGACAGTAAATTAATATTTTTTGGTGTCTGGAAAATGAGCCTTTTCAAAAACGTCTGGGGAAAAAAACGTCACAAATTTGCAAAAACTTCCTGTTACCTAGCAACTCCAGCAAAGCTCAGCCCGTTACCTAGCAACCCAAGCTGAACTCCAGCACATTTGGTCAGCTGGTCTTACCACCGTATGTGCTGTACAATGGCTGCTGGAGAAAACAAATGTTTAGTTGTTGGCTTGCCATCCAGAATACACTTGGTGCATTCTTGCTGGTTGCGCAGGAGGCTCTAATTCTGCTTTTCAAAGGTGTACAGATGTTCTATGGAACAAAGAAAATTCAAAATGACTCAAACTTGTCCACTTATTTCTTGCATTTACAATTCATTGAAATGTTTTGAACACCTCAACAATAAATATGTTGAATAAATTAAACATAAACTTATGCAGATGACAATTGTGCATTTAAATGTCCTAATATTATTAGATATATGGGAATATTTTTGTCACTAAGCACCACAGCATTCAGGCTTTAACATATGTAGGTCAAACTAATAAACCGGTTGTTTTTCTCTGTGTTTTTACCCTTCAGTTCTTCAGCAGCGTCTCTAGCATCATAGAGAACCACCAGAGGAACCTGCTGGTTCTGATCGACAGCCAGAGCAACAGCAAAGACGCCACCAAGCTGTTTTTTCCTGTAAGGCCATAGATGACTCAGTTTTTTCACTTTGCATCTTTACGGCCAGTTTTCAACGTGCTTACAAGTACAACACAGACCTGTAGGTGACGGTAGTTCGAAACCGACCAAGAACTGCTCAGGAACTTCCTGCAGGATTCCACTGCAGTCCTGGTTCTTCCACATGGAGACATTTACAGAAATTAAATTAACAGGAAGGTTTATCCTGGATGCAACTTTTTCTTCTTCTTCTTCTTGTGGATTTATGTGGCGTTTTAGTTCTTCAAAATTACATTTTCCTTACTTTCAGCTATCCTTTCTCACATTGTGACCATTATCTTGCTGTATAATGCAACTTGCATGCTTCACTGAGGGAGTTTTTACATTTGTAGCACATCCTGATCTCTCTGTGCTCATGCTTGATGAGTTTTTGCTCGTAGTTTTTGTTTCTTTTTAAGCAGCAGGTTATTATTGTTCACTCTTCCAGTAAAAAACCTTCTTGTAAAGTGTACAGTTTATTGCTTTTCTTACTGCTACCTGTTTTGTTATTACTAGTTTCCATGGTTCTCTAAATGAAAAACATCTACAAAGTATGACACTGCCGCTATCCTTTCTGCGCTTTAGAGCATTTTGGAGGTAATTATAGTTTTTGCATTTTTACCACCAATAGTTTTCTTTAAGCAGGAACTTTACTTAACAATAGATGTTCATTCTTTCATTACAGGTCATTTTTGTAAAATGTATTAAGTTCTGTTTTGTAGAAATACTCAATGAGACATTTTGCCCAAAGGTTTGTTCTGGTGCTGTTTTTGTTTTCTCATATTGTAATAAATTCTCCTGTTCATTTTCTGGTGCTATAGAGCGAGTTTTTGTTTTCTCTCAATCATAATTTCTAAACGTTTATTATTCTAAGCCGTCACATTTTTGCACATTTTCTGAAGTTCATATCGTTCTGGACATCCAGGTACAACATATTTACTCTGAAAATACTTGGGCAGTAGCTGGGTTTGTGATTCAGAAATCATTAACCAACATAAACGCTAAAGTTTGATTCTGAATCAGTATCATTTTGAAGGGCTGGTAGTTTTTTTAGTAGTTCTTTTTGAATCTGGGCCTGGGTGAGGTTGACTTGATTTAAATATATTCAGAGGATAGAAGAGTACCTGAAAATTGTATATTTCAGCAATTGTTTACTCAAGTAAAAGTAAAAAGAAGCCATTCAAGAAATTGCTCGAGTAAAAGTAAAAAGTCATTTAATATTTAAAAGTTGCATCATCAGACAGACCAAACTATAAAGTTAAGTGTAAATTCTGACAGAAATGACAATAATTCATATAAGTAATAAAAAATAACAAAATCAGGCTAAAGATAATGTTTCCAAATCAGTTTCTTTCAATAAACAACTTATGAAACTTTAACAAAAACTGCAGGTGTGTGTCTGTGTCTGGTAATTTTTTGGTTAAAACATGTTTGTTTTTCATTCAGTGGGAAGAAAATCCAGATGTTACTCAAGTAAGAGTAAAAAGTACAGCATAGTAAAAAAATACTCCTAAAAGTATTGTAAAGAAAAATGATTATTTAATGCTAAAAATACACTTAATCTTACGACATGTGTAAAGGGATAGCCAACACTTTATTTGGAACAGTTTTCTGTTGAACATTTGGGAATTCAGCTGAAGAAGCAGGCCAAAGCAGGGCCTTTTTTCCTCCCCCGCTGACAGACACAAAGCTATAAAATTTACACTCTGATAGGAGTTACAGACTCTTTGGCGCCTCTCCCCGTACCTGGCGCGGCCCAGGACGAAGTCGTCCGCCTTTTCACTTAGATAAAAGCCAGACATCGGAGCTGAGATAGGGGGAGTCCCAGGATCTCTGGGTGTTGAGGGAGTTTCTGATTGGTCAAAGAACGGAACGCCTTGACTGCATATATTAAATAGGGAAACACCTCTTTCATTAAAAAGTACAAGTCAGCAAGCCAACGGAGAGTTTTTTCCATCTTTTTACTCCACGTTGGGCGCCTTTGTCTGTCTTATGTGTTTTGTGTTTGTCTGTCTTCCCCTTGTGTGTTTTTATTTTCATGAGAAAATGCATATCTCTGTATCTCTGCAACTTTGTTGTCGATTGTTTTGTATGAGATTAAAACTCCGTGATCTGTGACGTCAACACGTTTTGTTGTTGTTTCGTTTTAGCAGCACGCGGTTGCAGGACGCTCACGGAGAACCCCGCTCGACCCGGTTAACAGGAGGAAAAGGAGAGCCATGCTTTTCCAAAATTTAAGCTAACATAATAACTTTTCTCCTTAACAATTTGGGGGCTCGTTCGGTTGCGGATTTTGAGCGGGCGGCTCTGTCACGCGTTGGCCTGGTTCGGCTCGGTGAGGTGAGATACTTTTGATTATTTTTTGTTGTTTGCACCGCCGTGTGCTGGAAAGGGCGAGCTAGACTGTTGCGGCTGTATCCAGCCACGCGGAGTTCACGGAGCTGCACAGGTACAGAGATTGTGTTTATAAAAGAGTCGATGGTTGAGTAATTGGATTATAAATACGCAAACAAGAGGACTGTGGCGGGTCCAGACGTAGGGCTAGCTTACCCTATTGTAAAAGGCTGGGGTTTTCTTAGTTTTTGGTTCTTTTCCCCGGAGGGTTTATTCTTGTACCTCTGAATTTAAAAAGAATTTGGGAATTGTGTATCAATTTGGTAGTTTGGGCTTGTATTGGCCCGGAGACTGACTCATCTCCAGTAGACTTACAATTGGCTTAACAAGGCTGCATCGCCTGTCTTCAGTACAACGAAGTGCCTTAGCACGGCCAATCGTGTGTATTCAGGAAGACGAAGTGACTGAGCTGGGTTGCGTCACACGTGGTGACGAATAGAAATGCATTTTTAAAGCCGGCATTTTATTTTATTTTTTCCCCGTTGTCTCTTCCGTTTGTCCGACACCGTGTTTATGTTTCTCTGTGTGTCGCGATCTGTGCTTGTTGCCGCGACACGTGGCTGTCTGCTCCAGAGCTCTGGGTGTGTGTATGTGTGCATGTGTGTATCTGCGTGTGTGTGTGTGTGTGTGTGTGTGGCCGTGTGCGTGCGCGAGTTCGGGCTGGCTGTGTGTCTGTGCAGAGTGAGAAGCTGTGTTTAAATAGCGCTGCTTGTGTTAATTTGCATTGATTTTGCTGTGTTTTATTGTGAAGTTATTATGGACACTGAGTTGCGACACGTGCTATACGCTATGGTTCGTAGAAGAGTCTTAACGGGAAAGTAGGACGATGGCGACACGTGGTCTTTTAGTTTAAAAATAAATAAATAACTAAAAATAAAAATAACAGTTAAGTAAACTAAACTGGTACCAGAAAACAAAATTATTGGTTGTGGTTTGATTTTAGCATAACTTTGAGATCTCTCTTTTTAAACGTGCACGGGGAATTAAAAGGTTCCTGACGATTGGAGTTTAAAATTAATTAAATTGACACATGAAAATATGTTAATAAAACATTGGACAATTCCTGGAGCTTCAGTAAATTTGATATAAATTTCAGTAAATTTGATATAAATTACAGTAAAACTTTGATAAATGATGACTGACTGAAAACTTTGACTGACTATAAACCTGGCCAGATGTGTGTTTTGTGTTTTTTGTAATGTGCTTTGTGTTCTTGTGTTGAATTGCAATTCATGTTGGTGTGAAAGAGTGTGAGATTGGAGATAAGATACCATTTGGTATTTTATGTCATATAAATACAGAGCAATTTCTCAGTGCTGTTTGATGGTGCAAAATTTCTAGTTTTTCAAACATCCTCTGTGTTAAATTGAACTAAATTATTAAAATTAAACAATAACAGCAGTAAGTGTGAACTGCAGTGTAAAGTTAGGAAGGTGATTAAAGGATAGAATCTTGATAAAATAAATCATCTGAACAAATTGAAAATAAATTATGGGTTCTAAGGTTAAATAAATGAATAAATAAATAAATATAGAAAGACAGAAAGAACAAGCCACGAAAATTAGGTCACAGAGGAGTTTAGAAATGCTGTCTTGGCAAATTAATAGATAAATACACATGATTGGGTAGAGAAATAAATAAACTAAAAAGTATATAGCGTTGACAACTAAAATATTAGCTTAAATGTTAATTATTCCTTCTAAGGCTGTGAAGGTAGTAGGAAAATGGAATAACATACAATGAGTAAAATAGGACTTTTTTTCATGAGTTGAGGATAAGAAAAAAAAAAAAAAAAAAAAAACGAAGATTTTTAGAGAAACAGGCTCTAACTGTAAGAGGTAATTGTTCAGATAACAACAACCTGCAATATGCAACTGACTCTGGATATTTTCACAATCAGTCTTTTTCAAACAGACCAAGACTTTAAGATAGATAAAATATTGTTAAATCTACAGGACTTACGGATAATTAGACAGGATAAATTAGAAGTCACTCTCTTGTTAAATAGAAATTGGTTAAATATAGAAATGTTTGCTAAAATTTACAAGATTTGTTGTTGAAGGATAACATTGAGTTTAAAATAACTTATTGGTTAATAAAACACATTATATGGAACTATTGTAGAGAATCAATATTAAACTGTAATAAGAGATGGTTAAATAGTGCCTATTGACAGACGAGAGGGCTGCAAATAAAATAAGAAAATTAAGGAAAATAAATAAATAGAACAAAACAAGAAGAAGCGACAAGTATGTTTATTTAGACATGAGACTAATGGAGCTCAAGGAGGAGTTATAACCCCATTCACAGAAGTTCAGCACGGGAGAACGAGCTACAGCTGTGCTGTAACCTCTACCCCCACTAGATTCAACTAATTAACATGTGAAGCCTCTTTGTATACCACTAATTTTAAGTGCGAAGCAACCTCTGCTCACAGAAGTTCAGCAAGGGAGCACCAGCAGCTGTAAGGCAAATTATACTCTCTCCCATCGTTTACAGTACTTCCTGACAAAATATCTGCATGTAAGTTCATTTTTAAAAGTAGAAGGAACTAAAACATATCTGATGATTCCAGTGCCAAAGCCTAATAAAGAATTAGGTGTTCCTCCTGAAATCCTTATCGGCTCTCTTCCTGCCATAAAATCAGCCCCTCCAAGAGGTGAGGGAGGGGTTTTATGGTGGGTTGTAGATTTGATTTGTGCTCTGGCAGAAGAGGTTGCTCGGATAAGTGTAGTGACTTTAAAAATACAACTTGTAAAATTTAACAATACAAAAGGATTTAATTTTTCTTTTTCCTAAGGAACATAGAGATTGGCTGTTTAAATTTTAGGGTATTGTTTCACATTATAGATTATAGGAAGGAGTAGAGAGTCTTTTCTCATCCCATAAGACAGGATTTTTGATGCAGTTTGGTTTCCTAGCTTTAGTGAAACATTTTCTCTTTAAAGTGGATAGTTTAAACAAGCAAATACATAGTGAGCAAGGAATAATGTGGAAAATGTTAAATATAAGTTTTTAACATACAAACACTGAGTCTGTGACGGCTGTCCTGACTGTCACACGCAGGTTCTCTTGGTAATGATTTTCTGGTTTCCTTTCATATTACTTTATATAGTGAGTAGTGAGTAGTTTAGATTTTTATCTTTAAATTTGTTTTCAGTAGTCTGACTTCTTATTTAGCTATTTGTGTCAGTTCTTTGTCTATTTGTTAAATATAACAAATTACTTTCTTTCTTTTGAGTCACCAGTTTCCTCTTGACCCGTTCGAAAGGGGAGGGGGAAATTTGGTCTTTAGTTTAATTTCTTTCATTTGTAGATTTAGTGATATACTGACCAGTATTTTAGGATTTTGTGTTTAATTACCCCTTAGTGTGTTAATGGTCTGATCAGCCGTTATCTAAGTTCCCCTCATGTCTTATTAGGTCAGTTTGTGCTTACGTCGTTCTGTTACTACCTGTGTTGTTTTTTGTTATGTTGATTTCAGTAGGGGTCCAATTTATTATTTTTGGATTTTCTTTGTTAACTGTGTTTGAATTTTTTTCTTCAACGTCTCTCTGGTTCGTTATGCAAAACCTTCGCAGAGTCTTACTTGGTACACATGCTTTGTCAAACACTGCTGAAAATGTTTGAGAAGTTTTCTACAACGAATTATTTGATAATCATGAGAGTAAAATTGAATACTGAGTTTTAAAACTGTAATGTGAAATGTTTTTTGAAAGTAGCAATCTTGAAGGTTTGAAGCATGCTAACATAAATTGTTCTGTTTGTTTTGAAATGTTTGCCTGTTAGGACGGGGGCAGCATTGAATATGGGTGGATTTTTCTCAGCTAAAATAATAACCCTGTTTCATCAACATCGTTATTTCACATACTAGACATAGTGATACATTAGTCAGTAATGTATCAAAGGGGGAGAAGATGTATGGGTTCATCTTTTATAATACTTACACAAATTTTTGAAGAACATGTCTGATCTGTGCTACACATAAAAGTGAAAGGAAAGATATTGTCTGGTGAAATATGTGCTTATTTTGAATGGATTTGAGTTGTTCTCCATTAAAAGATTTTCTGACAATGGGCTAACATATTTTGAGAAAATAGATAAATTTATAGTGATAATGAAGCATATTTTGGTTAATTAACTTGGGAAAATAATTATAGAAATTACAAATATTAATGTGTCAGCCATTTTCAGAGCATTAATTTAATGGAGCATGAATGTTTTAAGAAATGTTTTGAAGAATCTGTCATTGATTGAAGTTATCGCTGATCAGTGAAAGTACGCAGGTGGGATTATAATGGTTTTTCTAAACTTGATTTTTGTTTTGATTTGCATCCATTTAAAACGATTTTGAATAAAACTTTAAATTCGACGACGAGTAAAAGCCGAGGTGAAAATTGGTATATTTTGAAAATGTTTGGATTTGTTAAGGCATACATTTACATTATAATTTCTCCAGGTTTAATTTTTTTGAATTTTATTTGAGAAACGCATGTAAAATGATTTAGACAACTAACCGATAGGATCTAGTTTGTTCTATAAAAGTAATTTAAATGGGACGGTTTAATTCACAGCGATTTTCATTTTTGATGGTAAATGTAAGCTTTACAACTACGTTTTTAGGTTTTTGTGTTTGTTTTGTTTCGTTTGTTTGATCCTATTTTTACAAGATTAGTTTAAGAAAAGGTCTGCATTTATTTAATATTCTGGAAAAAGTTACTTTGGAAACATGTCTTTTGAAGCACGTGATTACAGGGTTTTGGTATTTTTCATCGGTTGGAGCTATAGTATATAATAATAGCAACGTACATTGAAGGGATCACATCCACCATTTGATGAGCAGAATTGGACAAACTAGGAGATAAGGTTTCAAGTGATGTGTTGCTCATGGTTTTACACGCAGACTGCCCTGGAGTTTCGAACTTTGGACTCTGTCACACAAGCTGTTGTCATGCGAGGCGGGGGTGGGGCTGCTTGGAGAAGCGGCTTCACACTTATTTCGAAGATAGCAGCCACAGAGTCGCGAGCGGTGGAGGATTCACTCTGACACGGGGTGACTTTAAGATGTTTGTGTTGAATACACAAAATGAATGATGCTTTTGGAAAATCTGATCTCTGTTTGTCGTTTCAGTTTGCAGCCATTTTCCTGGTGCCCTGTGGATGTGGTCTCATTCAAACTCTGCGTTCTTTGATAAAAAGGATTAAAATAGTTCCTCTGATGGGAAGTAACAAAGCAAATTTATTTTTAGGTGAAACCATCGTTTGATTATGCTGACAGTAATGCAGATGATATTAAAGAATGTTGTAATTGTGTTTCTGATGCTAATGAAATTCATGTTGAAACAAAATGTCTGTTTTATTAACCTGTGACAGGTCGTTTCCTAAGATCTAATTTCCTCACGAGGAGATTTCACTTTCTTTTTGAAACTCACGGTTATATTGGCATAATAATCCAATTTTCAGTGAGCAACGGACGCTAAGGTGGAAACTTGAGGTTTCCAACCGAGGAGTTCAGGCTGCAAGAGGATCGACATTAATTTTTATTGCGTGTTTTTTCGTTCGTTGTGAACTCTGGAAAGGACTGTCGTTTTGTTTTTTGCGCGCATTTTTTGAACAATTCCTGACGAAGACTTCATATTTTTTTTGAGAGACTGTCGATGGACATTTAAAAAAAAAAAAAAACAAAGAAAAAACACAGAAAAGACGTGCAGCAGATTGTAATTTTGTGTGTTTCTTGTTTCGACGGTTTGTAATTTTGGGATGAATGTTGTCTTTGAAGTTGCAGAGCATTTCTTACTAGTTTTTTATATGTATGTCCCTGCTTTATTTTTTATTGTATACTTTGGGTTTTTTGGTTTGTCTTGTGTTTTGGTTGTATTGTGATAATTTTGTTTTATGTTTTTATATTTTTAAGGATGAGTCTTTCTACACCTTGGGTTTTGTTTCAAAGGGGGATTGTATGTAATTAGGGTACGTTACTCTTTTGTCTTTTTATTTTTCGGTTTTTTCGTTTTTTCATACATAGTTTTGGTTCGGTATTAGAAGGCTTACTCAATTTTTATTGAGATCTTTGGTGAAGATCTCAAAAGGGGGATTGTAAAGAAAAATGATTATTTAATGCTAAAAATACACTTAATCTTACGACATGTGTAAAGGGATAGCCAACACTTTATTTGGAACAGTTTTCTGTTGAACATTTGGGAATTCAGCTGAAGAAGCAGGCCAAAGCAGGGCCTTTTTTCCTCCCCCGCTGACAGACACAAAGCTATAAAATTTACACTCTGATAGGAGTTACAGACTCTTTGGCGCCTCTCCCCGTACCTGGCGCGGCCCAGGACGAAGTCGTCCGCCTTTTCACTTAGATAAAAGCCAGACATCGGAGCTGAGATAGGGGGAGTCCCAGGATCTCTGGGTGTTGAGGGAGTTTCTGATTGGTCAAAGAACGGAACGCCTTGACTGCATATATTAAATAGGGAAACACCTCTTTCATTAAAAAGTACAAGTCAGCAAGCCAACGGAGAGTTTTTTCCATCTTTTTACTCCACGTTGGGCGCCTTTGTCTGTCTTATGTGTTTTGTGTTTGTCTGTCTTCCCCTTGTGTGTTTTTATTTTCATGAGAAAATGCATATCTCTGTATCTCTGCAACTTTGTTGTCGATTGTTTTGTATGAGATTAAAACTCCGTGATCTGTGACGTCAACACGTTTTGTTGTTGTTTCGTTTTAGCAGCACGCGGTTGCAGGACGCTCACGGAGAACCCCGCTCGACCCGGTTAACAGGAGGAAAAGGAGAGCCATGCTTTTCCAAAATTTAAGCTAACATAATAACTTTTCTCCTTAACAGTATATTTTTTCAAAAAAGTTACTTAAGTTAATGTAACTACCCAACTCTGGATATATAATAGATTTTTAAATCTGTTCTTCAAAGCACATTGGTATCTGTAATATTGCAGTTTGTAACAAACTATGAAAAAGAAATGTCAGCATCATGCCGTAGGGATGCGCAGCAGAAACTCTTATATGCATTCAGTACTTTATGAAAATTGACAACCTTTAAGCAGATATTAACCATACTTTCCATGAAGGCTACATTTATGTATTTAAAATGTTATTGTCTTATGTGAAGTCAAGTTTATTTGTTTAGCACATTTCAGCAACAAGTTTAAAGTTCATAAAAATATCAGTTGTTTCACCAATTATGAACAAGCAATAAATTTGACATTTTGTCAAACATCCTGAAAATCATCAAGGCATGTCAAATATATTGATCAACGTTCCAGTTTTTATTAGTCAAAAGCAGACCAAAACAGGTGGGTTTTTAGTCAGTGTTTTGGCTGTTTTTCAGTTTTCTTAATTTGTGGTGCGCAGAAGCTGAATTCTGCTTCTTCATGTTTGGTTCTGGTTCTGGGGATGCAGAGCAGACCAAAACCAGAACCAGAAGAAATGAGTGGTTTGATACAACAGATGTAATATTACATAATTTTGAATATCTTATTTTTATTAGCTGTAGGTGGAAAATCATCATAATTAACAAAAAATAAAGGCTTTATCCAAAATCCATCTGTTTGTAATTAATCAATATAATGCAAATAAATGAGACCTTTTAATAACATTCTAATTTATTGGATTAGAATATTGTTCAGGAAATAATATATACAGCTTTCAACCATGTTTTGTTTTCTCTACAATTTTTGTGGTTGAGATAATAACGTTTATGGTGTGTAAACTCTTTTACAGACTCTGCGTGTTTAACTCTGATCTTAATCTGCTTTCTATATGCGACAGCTGTTGGAAGTGTTGTCTCTTTAAACAACCCAAATGACTCAACGTGTGAAACCAGCAATGACATGCAGTTAGAAATGCGTTGCCTGCAGGTGCGCTACATATAGGAGGAAGTAAGAAGAGTTTACAACCCGTACCCGAACGTCAACTGTCTCGTTATTTCATACTTCCCACAAGCTAGCACGTAGAACCAAAGCAGCAGACGGACTCAGAAGAATTTATAACTCGTGTTTTATTAGGATTTTTCATGCTCAGTCAGGAAACAATCCATTGAAATCAATGAGGAATGAGACAGTGTTGCTGCAGCAAAAGGGAGCTGGACTTCTTACTTCAACAGTTACTGTAAAAATTTAAATAAAAATGTTTCGACTCATATCATCGCCACTCAAAAACAGCAAGTTTCATTCGTAATGCTATCACACCCATGCAGTTTTATTGCATAGTCATAATTCCCAGGCACTTGGTGAATATTCTCAGGTTATTTATTTTTACAGTACCTATAGCGGATTATATACAAGACTAATTATTTGAATTTAAAAAGAAATCATTGAAAACGGATTTTTGCACATATTTCCCATTTAAATAAGGGCCAGTGGCTACATTAGGGAAACAAAGAGCCACAGCAGGATTGTCAAAGGCTAAGGCCTAAAAAGGTGAGGTAAAGGGCGGGAAAATATATTTTATAGTGCAATTCAACAATTAGCATCATTTCAAGTCCTCAAACCTCAAATCTTCAAGAAATAAAACAAAAATCTAATCTGTTAAATCTTTTTTTTCTCTTTTTCTAAATCAATTTTGACAAAATTATTAAAAATTGTGACCAGGGATATTAACACCCACATGCATGAAAAATAGAGCTCTCACAGTAAATAATATACTTTCTGAACATGATTCAAAGTTTATACAAAAGAATTTAGAAATACACAGATTCCTTAGAAATAATGCATAAAAGAAGCATTAAAAGACTAAATCTAAGCAGGATAAATAAATGTTGAATAAGACAGCTTATTGTACTTTTTTTGTTATTTTTATACACACATTTGGTATATCTGAGTAATTTACAGCGTTCTGCCTCCAATAACATAAATATGACAGCTACCACACTGTGTAGTCTACCCGTACATAATCTGCTCCAAAAGCAGACGGTATGGCAAATTAACAGATTACAGTGTTTTTATAAAATAATCCACATGACAGTGTACCTAAATCACCTTAAATAAAACCTTTTTGGAGGCAAAAAGACTCATAAAAATAAACTAAACTCTCTGTATTGAGTTTTACTGGAAGAGAAACAAAAGGTAACTGTTTACCCTGAGAATGTGAACCTTCCAGCAAGCATCATCAATTTATTTATAAAATAAAAATAAAATAAAAAAAATCACAAGACACATCTAAAACAATAATTTCACTACAAAAAACAAAATCTTGCAGATTATTTTTGCTCTAGTTTCTAGTACAAATGTCTCAATACTCTTGAAATAAGACAAAAATACTTACAACTAACTTTTCAGCAAAAATATAGAGGCTTGTTTTAAGTACAAAATTCCTTAATATTGATGACAAAGGGCGAATTCTACTGGCGTTGTTACCTAGCAACGCCAGCCAAGCCCAGCCCGTTACCTAGCAACTCAGTTCGAGTTCCACTGGCAGATTACTTCCCTTATAACAAGATATTTTCCCATGTTATAAGTGTCAACGTTTTCATCAATATTAAGAATTACTGACTCAAACTAACTAAAAGATTATATATTAGTTAGTTCTGTCTTGTTTAAAGTGTAGTACAATATTTAAAAAATAAACTAAACCAAAAATATTTGGTGAGATTTTGTGTTTTTGCAGTGTTTTTTTCCAGATTTAATTTTCCTTCCCCCCTCCCCATCCAGTGTGTGTGACGTTTAAGACTTTTCACAGTTTGGCTTCCTCCAGTCCATCAGGTGGCGCTGCCGGTGGAGCATCATCTCCTCCTGCCTTGCAAACACCCGGCCGCAGAACCAGCAGGAGACCCTCGACGAGGCGTCCCGGCCGGGCGACGCCACGCCCACGATTTCGTACTTTTTCCTGCTCACCCTGCGGAACTTCAGCCTCAGGGTGAACCTCTCCTGCACCGAGTTCTCGCCCTGATCGTCCGTCATCGCCGCCGCCCCGCCACCACTCAGAACCGATAGAGCCCTGAGAGTCTGCTGGGAGAGCAGGACTCTCTGCACCTGCCTGTACTTGTTGACGACCTCCATGATGCGGGCCACCTGGGGGATGTCGGCGTCCGGGTGGTTCAGCACCACGACGGGCTGGTCTCCCGCCGGACGTTTGACTGGCTGGGATGGATTTATGGCGACTAACCTCAGCGTTCTCGGCTGGTGTTTCGGAACCAGCTGACTCTGAGGCCTAGCCGCCCCCGCTGACGGCTCCCGCTGACTCGCTTCAGCTTCAGGTGACCGGACGCCGCTCAGGAGATGCCGGATGAAATCTGTCGACGCCTCTTCGCATCTTGACCCTTGATCACTTTGCTCTGATGGACGTTCATGGCTCGATTCCAAATTTTCCTCCACTGTAAAAAATAAAGGTGATTAATAAAGGAAAAATTTACAGTAAAGGAATATTATTCAACTGGGTCTGTCACAATTAGCAGTAAATCAATTAATAGTATGATAAATTACAATAAGCTTGATAATTTCCAGTCATTAAAGAGGTTGTCTCATTGACAACCTCTGGCTGCTTTTCAATGCAGAGTGGCTGCATTGAAAAGCAGCCACTCTGTTTTATTTTTTGTGTTTGTTGTGTTTTTTCAACAACAACATTCCTGCTACTTTTGCCTGTTTTCCTTGTTTTAGCAAAATTGATTAATATTTTGTAAATGACAGAATTCATAATCCATTTTAATTATTGTTGTTTTGTTTCATATTTTGGATGTTTAAAATGTTCTCCAGTTCCAGTGTTAAATATGATTTAGAAATTAAACTTTTTTGATCTTTGAGTACTTGCATTCATATGTCATTTTTATCCTTATTTTATTATCTGAGAATGTTCTCAAAATGACTATATTATCATTTATCTCAATAAGTGCCTACTTACAACTTTGTGGTAAGAACGGGATCCAAAATAATCAGAACAGTTGTAGCTAGATCTGTCAAGATAAATAATAAACATTAAACAATAATATTGCTGTTTTGATAACAATTTTCAAGCAATTTTATATGCTAATATAACAGGGTTGAAACAATTAATTGGGTTAATTGTGATTAATCAATTATTGAAATAATCAACCCATTTAGTAAATTGCTTAATCGTTAACTGGAGTATACAGACTCAAAAAAGGCCATTTGCTGAAAGAACATCACACTCAGAGCAGTAATTAGTCCAAAACTGCACAAAAGATAGAAATTTTGCATTTAAGATATAAAAAAAAGACATTTGCCTGTAAATATGTTCTACCCAAAATTTTCCCAGTGGCATAGTTTTATTATCACCTTTTCCTCTCAAATTTAATAAACAAATCAGCTCTACACTGCATTGATGAGCTTTTTGGATGTTGATGTTGGAAGTACTTTTTTAGACGCATCGTGTGTGTTGAACCAGGCGAACGTCAAAAACATGAATGAAGACCGGAATGGTGATTTGATCTCAACTAGTCCTTTCTTTAAGGACGAATTTGTTTACAGAGACGTCAGTGTCCATTTTATTTGTTATTTCTGTTATACAGTACAGACCAAAAGTTTGGACACACCTTTTAATTCAATGAGTTTCCTTTATTTTCATGACTATTGACATTATAGATTCACACTGAAGGCATCAAAACTATGAATAACACATGTGGAAATATGCACTAAACAAAAAAGTGTAAAACAACTGAAAATACCCCTTATATTCTAGTTTCTTCAAAGTAGCAACCTTTTGCTGTGATTACTGCTTTGCACACACTCTGCATTTTCTTGATGAACTTCAACAGGTCGTCACCTGAAATGGTTTTCACTTCATAGGTCAACCTGCCCTGTCAGGTTAATAAGTGGGATTTCTTGCCTTATAAATAGTCATGAAAATAAAGAAAACCCATTGAATTAGAAAGGTATGTCCAAACTTTTGGTCTGTACTGTATATTAGATATTTTAAATGACTTCCAGGTCCAGTTTAAAATGTTGATTAGAATTTAAAGTTTATTTATCTTTGAGAATAAAATGTTCTTGCATTATTGTTATGTTATTACTATCAATATCTCAAAGCAACAATGTTGTTTATCGCAATTTATCTGGGACAATAAAATTTGTTATTTTGACACTTTGTGTTCTTGTGATTGACAGGAAATTAAATATTATCTATTTCTGAGCTAATTTTGTATTGTGCTTTTTCAGCTTAGTGTGTTTTTTCTTCTTTGACTCGACTGAAGATAAAGTAAAAGAAAATATCGCGATAAAAAGTCCATATCGCTCATCTGTACTCTCTCTTCGCAGAAAGTGGTTTTCCGGTACTCATTTCATGCCTGCAGAGTTTGAAAAATAAATTACCGTCTTACCATGTGGCGAAGAAGCAGCAGGACTTCTCGTCTCCTCCGTCTCCTCGTTGGATTTTTGTAGCGCCGGCTCTTTGTGCGGCGTCCCCACGTAGGTCACTGATGCAGCCACGGTATTCGTCTCGCTTGTTCCCTCAGCAGATCCACTTTTGTCTGAGAAATCCTGCGACTCCTCCAGATCGTCTCGATGTTCATTTTCCGTCGTAGCATCTTCAGCCTCCATTGGTTGGACAGAGTCAGAGATTGCAGTTCGTCTAGGCGGATCAGGAAGGCCCACCGGGGAACCTTTGATGGCGTTTTGCTGAGGATTTGGCGGCTCCACATGACCATCAATCTCAACATGTTTTAGAGATGAAGAGCTTTGAGAAACCCACTGCTTCCCCTTTACCAGAGTCTTCTTTATGACAATCTTTAAGACCTTTCCTTCTGGTTTTCTTTGCACTTTTTTAAACCTGGCTTTTCTTCTCCGCCGTCGTTTTTTCACCTTCCCCTCACTCTCATTCGGCAATTTTAAATCACTCGACTTGCCCACGTCGTCTACAGGCTCTTCCAGTTTTTCACCATTTTCCTGGATCTCTGAATCAGTCTTTAATTTGCGGTTCTCCCGGTTTTCCTGCGTCCCAGCGCCAGACGACGAGAAGTCACTGCGCGGTTTGTTTTCAGTCAAACAAGGCGCCTGGTTTTTCAGATTTGGATTAAATCCGTTCTGGTCACTTGCACACAAAGAGTCGCCATCGGCGCTTTGGGGACAGGTAGGTTCCTTATCTGTGGAGGCCATTTTCAACCTTTTTGCGTAAGCAGCACCGTTCTGAGCTAGCGTTATTTTGTTCTTGACCGTGAGGACGGCGAGATCTGACGTGTTGGGCGCGATGCCGTTTTCTGAGTTTTTCTGAGGGACATTTGACAGAACGGACTTGAGAGCCTTGGTCCACTTCTGGTCGTCGGTTTCCCCGGCGACAGATTGCATCAAAAACTGCTGAGTCTCTTCTAACGTTGTCTGTGCGTCAGAAAGATGGCAGTATTTATCCAGAAACTCCTTCCCGGGAAGCGACAGACAGTCCTGCGTCAACCAGCAGGTGTCCCTCACTGTGCTTCTCGTTAACCTCGTCTTCACTCTGGGGATCCGCTCATTTGGTTTCATTGCTATGGAATGAATTTGCCTCCCATCTTTCCTCTGGTTGCCATTCTGGCAAACATGAGCAGTTTTAACGCTCTTATTGATCAACCATTTCTCTGGCGCCTCGCCGCCACAGAACTGACGACCACCAACTTCTTTTTCTTCAACGGTAAAATTATGCTTATATATGTGGTCTAGAAACACCCGAAAGTCACATGTTGAGAATTTCTTACACGTTTCGCATGAATACTTCCCGTCCGAGCAGTGATACATAGTCAGGTGTGCACTAAACTCAGGCCAGGTGCGCTGAACGTTGTCGTTGCACATGCTGCAGGTAGAAAAAGTGTCTTTGTGGCTTAGCAGGTGAACCTGAAGGTAGGAGAATTCATGGGCGCTGAAGGTGCACATATGGCAGGAAAAAACGGGTGGACTGCCTCCATGTTTTTCCATGAAGTGCCTCGCCAGGTCTTTGGGTGCATAATCCGAGTTGTCCCCGCATTGAGAGCAGGGGAACCTGAGCGTACTGCCGCCGTCGTTTGTGACGCGGGCTTCCCGGGGAGGCTCCTTCGATGGAGGCCACACGCTGGTCTGCTCCCACTTCTTCGCTATCTTCTTTGGCCCATTCTTATCTTGGCTTTGCATAGCTGGGGGCTGAACTACAGTTTTCCTGAGGTGGAGCCGTCTGTGCCAGCTTCTATTCTTCTTGCTGACTTGCCGTTTTCTGTGGCCCGTTGAGGTGGCTGTGCAAACATCCATGTTTCTTCTGGTTTCTGGTGCAGAAAATATGCAGCGGTTAATGAAAACAGCATTGTTTAGAAGTTAAAAAAACAAACATTTTGAACAAGGGATGTAATTTTACTTGAATTTAATGATCATAATTAAATGTAAGCCCGTAAAACAAGCTTGTAGTTCTTAAACAGGTCCACCTGTTGCTTGGCCCAGGTCCAAAATACCCCACTGTGGGCATTAGTGTGTCACAAACAACAAATACGGATAGTTATCAACAACATGCAGAAAATTACAATAGCTTCACCTGCAAGATTCATAACCACTTTTTAAAAGAAACACACGAAATTAAAAAAAAAGACATCATTTTTTACGACTTGTTAAAAGGAAAACCAAAACAAGAAACGCACTAAAACTTAAAACGACCGAGCACAAACAGCCAGGGGGTCGTTGGTCCATTGTTTAGTTAAAGTTAACCACAACAAAGCGATAAAGACTCGCTTTGCAACGCGCAGAGAAGACAGAGAAGCACAAATTAGAGGAAAAGAGACGGGCTGAGCGTCTCTGTTTATATCTGAACACGCATTTAGTGGCGTTAACTGCGGTTTGAATTAACGCGACGCTTAAGAAGAGGAGATTACAAAGACGAAATAAGTTACAGAGCACAAAGCGCGACGATAAAGTTCCCGCACACCACCGCGTTTTCACGCCGACTCGACTTATTACCGCAGACAAAGCTGTCGGGTGGGATAAATTCATAGTAAATGTGGAGTTGCCTCGGGTGTTTGGGGTAATTTTTTTTCTCTTTACCTTTTTCTTTTGTGGAGAGCTTGACAGCTCATCGACTGGCAGCCATGATGGTTTCATCCGGGGATTACAGCCTGTGAGCAGCTTTAGCCGTTAGCTTCCTCGCTGCTGCTGCTGCTGCTGCTGTCCCAGGCCTGCAGCTCCACACAAACACTCCGCTGTTCCTCTGCCTCCAATGCTTTCACTCCGTTTTGCTGAGTTATTCATTCCTGTTGAGCTTGTTGTATAGTTTCACACGTTACAGCCGCAAAATATAGTGTATTTAACCAATATTTAATATGAAATGAACAACTGTGACGTTAAAGGACTGAACGGTTTTCTGTTGTTTGGTTTTTTTTGCAACTACTAAACTGAAAGGTGGGGCATTCATCAGTCTCTTTTACTCTAACCATAAATAAATAAAGTTAATCAGAAGTTACTTCATTAGTAAACAGGGTCCACTTGTTTGTAGTTTAATCTCAATGTAGTCATGTTTTGGGGTAAAGTACCCAAAAATTGAACTCAAGTAAAAGTAGCACTACTAACGTATTTTTACTCAAGTAAGAGTAAAAAGGAGCTGTCCAAGAAATTACTCAAGTAAGAGTAAAAAGGTCTGCTCAAGTACTGAGTGACTGATCAAATTATTAATCATTTAATATTTTAAAATTACATAATCCAGACAAGCCAATATATAAAGTTAAATGGAAATGTTGGTATTTTAAGGACCAAAATGACAATAATTTACATAAGTAGCAAAAAATAACAAAAGAACATATTTTCAAATCAGTTTCTTTCAATAAAAAACTTATAAAACATTAACAGAATCTGCAGGTGTGTGTTTGTGTCTGGTGAAGTTTTGGTTAAAACATGTTTGTTTTTCATTCAGTGGGTAGAAAATCCAGAAATTTTACTCAAGAGTGAAGATACTTCATAATTAAATTACTCAAGTAAACGTAAAAAGTACAACATAGTAAAAATACTCCTAATGGTTTTGGGTTTTTTTTTTTCAAAAAAGTTACTCAAGTAAATATATTTGAGTAAATGTAACTAGTTACAACCCAA
This sequence comes from Xiphophorus maculatus, assembly GCF_002775205.1. Lineage (NCBI taxonomy): Eukaryota > Metazoa > Chordata > Actinopteri > Cyprinodontiformes > Poeciliidae > Xiphophorus > Xiphophorus maculatus. Next base: position 3,641,894 of record NC_036464.1, on the reverse strand, counting down.
CTTTGGCCATGTTGAGTAAACTGATTACGCTGGTTTGTTAGATTTTGTTTGAAAATAACCTTTAAAAATACTTTTGATTATAATATCAAATATGATTTCATAAGCAAAAAATAATAATAATAAAGGAGAGACCTGAAAACATCAGGTAATTAATTTGTATAATGTGTTTTACTTAGTTACTGGAATAATTGAACTTTTTAACTGAATTGTTTTGTTTTTACACCAAGCGTCCTACATCAGAAATCAATTATCAATGAGCCACTTCTGCTCTGTATTTTATTCTCAGAAAAAAGAAGTCCAACGTGCAAAAGCTATAAGGTTGCATTTTACGGTTTATTTATCCACCTTGGTAAGCAATAAATAAAGATTTATCTTTCTATTGTTTCCTTTTTCTCCCCCTGCTATGGTTAAAAAAAAAACATAAGCCCACCCCGGTACATCCTGGTCCTGTTTCTATACTTATAGAAAAAGGCAACAAAGCTCTTCCTGTCTAACTTACAAAGGCAAAACAAAAAAACAAAGCGAACAAAAAAGTTTAACCTACAAATGAACCCCAAGATATACAGTAAACCAAGTACAACTTTCAACAAAGTTAATAAACATAAAAAATAGATATCTACAAAGGGATAATGCATGTTAATGAACGTATAATTTTGTCATAAATACACAGTATTGAGTGAGACGCTAATTTCCTAAGTGTTTTTTAAAACGATTACAAAACTATATTTGTCATAAAATAGTAACTGAAACATGACATTCCTAATAAGGTAAAAGGTGAAATGATGGCAGCGCTGATTACAGACCAACTGCTGCAGGTTGAGTCCTAAAGGTGAGCTAGGCGGAGCTTTATTGAAATTATTGAATGGGTCTATTGATCGGTGTCAGAGGTTTGCTAGAGAATGTTAGAAACACTGCAGAGAGGTCAGGGGTCAATCAGGGTTTTTTTTTAAAACTCTGAACTCCGATTTCCCAAGTTCCTACTCAAAATAAGAAATTATGAATCATATCAGAATATGTAAATGATTTAATATTTACAACAGTATTCCAAGCAACAATGTTGGAAGTTGTCCGTGATTTTACATTAATACAGAAAGTAAACCTTTGAACTTTACAGCACTGACAGGCAGCAGTGTATATTTTTAGCTACCCGTGGCTAAAGCTGCTGCTAGCTAGCTGAATTTAAAATTGTAGGCTGTTTCCCTTACACACTGTAAGAAAATTTTAAATTAACAATGGTGGATAACACTGACACGACTAACTAACAGGTAAATACTGTTTTTATTAACGTTGACAGAAAAAGTAAACCTTTTAACGTTACAGCTCTGACATAAAGCGGTGTATATTTTAGCTACATTTGGCTAAAAAGCCACTGCTAGCTGGCTTACCGTCTAATCAGATGCTGTTTCCCTTATACACGGTAAGAAAATGGTAAATTAACAATAATGGATAACGTTGCCATGGCTAATTAACACGTCAGTATTGTTTTTATTAACCTCACTTTTCGCTATACCCTAACAATGATGAGTTTACGTGAATTTCCAGACAGGTTTTTTGAGGCAAAAGCAGCTGGAAGTACAGATACACCGCATCGAGTCAGAACGGAAGTCATCTAACGTAATTGTGAAAATGGCCTGAATGTTTTTGACATTGCGGAAAATGTGGCAATTTTTTTTTCTAGCTGATTAAAATTTTAGATATGTAATCACTTTGTATGTACATCTTGATCATACGAAACGTGGGACGAAACATTTGAGGTGTAAAGAAGAAACAGCGCCACCTACAGTCAAAGTATAGAGTAATATAACACCTACCGGGTGCCGTTTCTATAGTTACGGTGAAAAATTAATGGCAATAATTTTGATTATTTAGCCTATCATAAGAGAAAAATATATAAATGCAACAGTTTCAAACAAAATATTTAATTACCAACGTAAATCCTTAGCTGCAAATCCATTTGCTAATAACCAGATGTGAACGCTCTAAGTAAAAGCTGGGCCTTGCGAACCTCCACATCAACTCTTGCTGGTGAGTTCATTGATAAAAGTCTGAATTACCATTAAAATGGCTCACCGTTTTAAGCTGAGATGTTGCACATGTCGAGAGGAGAAGGAACAATAAAGAAGAGGAGACATGAGCAACAGCTGAAGTGAAATTATATTATATATTATATTATATATTATATTATATTATGCAAGTTCACCAGACCCAGGACTATTTTGATAGTCCAGTTCTGCTTATTGGTGAGTAAAATTGTATGTAATCATTCAATATATTTATTAGGTAACTATTTAGCTTGAAGTTAAATTCCAAAGTATAGTTTTAAGCTAAATATTAGCTTATTTTGTAAATATTTAGTTGTGAAAGATGCTAATGATAGTTCATTGGTAGCTTTCGGTAGTTACTAATGAAACTAATAGCTAAATATTTTTAGATAAAATTTTTTAGTTAAATATGTAGCTTCAAGCTAAATATTTCGTTCGGGGCTGTAGTTCGAAGCAAAATCTTTAGCCTCAAGCTAAATATGAATCAATTGCTAACTAAATATTTAGATAAAGCTGATTATTTAGTAGGCAATCTAATAATTTATTCTCAAACTAAATATTTAACTCGCTAATTAAATATTTAGTTTGAAACTATGTCATTTATAATAACATGGTGAAAATATCACTTTGAATAATGAACCCCATTTTGTTTTTCCCTTATGACAGTAATCCATAATACTGCTGGTAATTTTGGACAATGTAACTTTACACCCCATAAACGCCCAATTACAAAACTACCCATTAATTTATAGTTGGGTCGTAGTTGGTAGTGATGCTTTCAAGTGCTAAATAAAATGTAAAGATGCCACAATCAAATAACGGGTGTAAAACATGAAGATGTGCGACGGATAACTTTAAAAGTGGCTCATTCACATTTTGATGCTTATTTCACTTTCCAAACTTATTTCTCTGGTGTCATTGCGTCTTTCTGGTTGGTTGTTCTGATTGACAAGCTATAGGGCGTTGGGTTTTTTCGAGCAGCACTTGAACGCACCTGGGGAGTTTGAAGAACTCGTGTTGCTGCCGCTTGCGAGCCTAAAACAACGAGACCAGGCAAAGCATGATCGGCTAGACTGCACTTTTTCTCCAGTGAACCTGCGCATTGGGTGAGTCTGCACCGATCATTCATTTCCGTGTGACGGATTGAAAAGCTGGTTGAGTTGTGACACCCACGGGATCGCTCACCGATGCGTGTTGTTGAAATCCTGCGTGCAAAAACGTTGCGTTTTACACGCTGAGAGCGCATCTTCAGCACCCAGTATGAGTGTGCTAATCACTTTAACTTTGTTTTGACTTCCAGAGGTTTTCAAAGCACTGTCTTAAATGGAGCTAGAGGACCAATGGTGGAAGGGACAACTTGCTGCAGATATTTACCAGGCGCTCAGATGCAAAGTGAGGGCGATTGACCATCAAATGGAGCCACAGTGGAGAAAAAATTATTAACAATTTCAGTGCATCTGTATCGTTTTTGATAGCTTGTGTTCATCCTGTACGTTACTGATGTTTTACCAGTCAGGCATGCCATTATGACCAAATCCCATGAGCAGGTAGCAACAATTGTACTCTAGTAGAAGGTAGCTGTCCAAGAAATTATTCAAGAGTAAAAAAGTATTTGGTAAAAAAGTCTCCTCTAGCAGCGAGTATCTGATCAAGTTGTCAATCATCTTATATTTAAAAATTACGTCATCAGAGGGACTAAAGTGTAAAGTTGAGTGGAAATTTGGGTATTTTAAGGACCAAAATGACAATAATTTTTATAGGTAACAAAAAATAACAATATCAGGCAAAAGACATTTTTCCCAAATCCGTTTGTCAATAAAAATCTTATAAAACTTTCACAGAAACTGCAGGTGTGTGTCTGTGTCTGTCAGTTTCTGGTTAAAACATGTTTGTTCTTCATTCAGTGGGTAGAAAATACAGTTTACTCAAGTAAGAGTAGAAATACTTCATAATAAAATTACTCAAGTAAAAAGTACAAAATAGTACATAATCTCCTAAAAGTAAACTTTAAAAAAAGGTATCAAGAAAATGCAATTAAATTACATTTACCCAACTCTGCCTATTAGCTATGTTTCTGCCCTGACTTGTTGACTCCACTCCTGAAAGTTGTGAGGTGGAGCCTCTATTGATCTGACCTTTTGATTGATTTGTGATCTGGTAGGTTTGTTTGCAAACTAAACTAGAATACATTCATTATAGTATGCTGCTAAAATATCAGGCACTCAACTGTCTCCATGAACGGTTGTAGCAAAGATCATGTTGGTGATATTTGTCAAAGTAGCCTCCATAAAGCGTCCTACTGCCTTAGCTGGATGATGTTTTTCCCATCATGCATCATGGTTCTGTTGGTTCACCAGGTAAGCAACCATTCTTGGGAGCCATTCTTCTGTTGCAGTTTTGATGCTCAAGTTTCCCAGTGTTGGTGGTCAGCATGGTAACCCTGACTGGTGAACCAATAAGCAACAAACTGCAACACACTTTTCATTCTGACACCGTTTCATCAGAACCAGCATTAAGCCTTCGTCTGCATCAGAGTTTTGCACCACTTGGTCTTGGACAGAACCTACCTGGATCCCACCAACAAGCTTTGGAGATGCATCGAATCTGTCATTTACCACCACTGTTTGGTTCTTGTCCAACTACCTTAAATTTGTATGCTTTCTTGTTTTTTATGCTTTTAATTATTGGTGGGACTTGATTAAAATGTTTTAATTAACCAGGGTTAATTAATCAAACTGTATATCAACAAACTAAGCAACATTTTCAATTCAATAATCATTTTTACTGGTTAATTATTGAATAAATAGACATATGAGCTCAACAACAAATATATTTATTGTTTTCAGAATTTGGTAGTAACTAGTTACATTTACTCAATTACATTTATTTTAGTTTTTTTAAGTACCTTTAGGAATATTTTTACTATGCTTTACTTTTTACTTTTACGTGAGTAATTTTATTATAAAGTATTTCTACTTTTACTGGAGTAAAATTTCTGGATTCTCTACCAACTGACTGGAAAAACAAACATGTTTGGACCAAAAACATGTTTGTGTAGACACAGACAGACACACACCTGAAGTTTTTGTTAAAGTTTCATAAGTTTTTTATTGAAAGAAACTGATTTGGAAGAAGTAAATTTAGCCTGATTTTGTTATTTTTTTTTATTACTTATATGAATTATTGTTGTTTCCACTTAACTTTATGTTTTGGTCTGTCTGATGTCATTTTTAAATATTAAATGATTGATTATTTGACCAGTTACTCAGTACTTGAGTAGACTATTTTACCAAATATTTTGTTACTCTTACTTTAGTAAAATTTCTGGAACTTCTACCCACTGCATGAAACATGTTTTAACCAAAAATTCACCAGACACAAACACACACCTGCAGTTTTTGTTAAAGCTTAAGTTTTTTATTGAAAGAAACCAATTTGGAAAATTTTTCTTTTGCCTGATTTGGTTATTTTTTGTTACTTATTGCCATTTTGTCCTTAAAATACCTAAATTGATTGACTAAATGATTGATAATTTGATCAGTTACTCAGTACTTGAGTAGACTTTTTACCAAATACTTTTTTTTACTTGGATGGCTACTTTTTACTTTTACTTGAGTAAAAATATGTTGAAGTTGTTCTACTCTTACTTAAGTACATTTTTTGGGTACTCTACCCACCTCTGGTTGTTTTAAAATCTGCTATTTATGTTATCCAACCATAAGATTGGTGCAAAGTGCTATTAAGTGATCATTCATGGAACTTATTCTGAAATGTGAACTCCGGATGCTGACATTAGCGTTGGGGACAACTGTGCTGCTGCAACATGTTTAGCATTGAGATGAATTTTTAGGATTTCATAGCTTAATTAAATCTAACTCCTGTTGGCACAAAATAGTCTTTCCCAGCGTCCCATCAGGTCGTTTTTTAAAGCAAAAATTAACCCTAATGTAAGTCATAATGTTATGCCAGATCTCTACGGATTATTAGTGTTTTACTTTCGGTTTTATTTTATTATTATATTGTATATCCATTTTGGTAATTGGTTAAGGGAATACAGATGAAAACAGTGAATATTTATATTTGAGTTGTACATCGTGTCTGTGTTGTAAATACAATTTATTATCGTTGTGATTCTGGAACAGGAGCTCAAACTGCCGTCCTACAGAGGCCAGTCCCCTCAGCTGAACCTCAGGCGATACTTTGCAGACCTCATCGCCATCATCTGCAACCACTTCTGCCTTTGCCCCGCGGCCAGACACCTGGCCGTCTACCTGCTGGACCTCTTCATGGACCGCTATGATGTCACCATGCAGCAGCTTCACATGGTCTCTCTGTCCTGTCTCCTTCTGGCTAGTATGTGTATCTGTGACTTCTCAGTTCAGATGCTTTGTCAGATCGCCATAGGCGTAGCAAAAACTGACGGCTATATCTGTCAGAGAAGTATGCGCTGTCTTTGCCACCTGCTTTTATGTAATCAGCAACATGACATCCTCACGCAGATGTTAGATCATAAACTTTATTAACAGCTGTATGACAGCCCAACTTAGCGGTTAGCTAGTGATGTGGACCATCATCAAGTTTTATACAGCGCGTTTTGTAGTTGATTGTAGCTGCAGCTGCTTTAAACACACTTTGAAACCATGACAATGCATGTACAGTATATCCATCTAGTTATCATTGAAACAATTTCTTAACTTATTTTTTGTCGTATCTTGTCATGTATGCCGAACTGACAGCTCCTCTAAACGTCGCAGACTCTTAATGCGCACGCATGCGTACTTACTGCATGTACGCTAACAGGCAGTTGTTGTTTTCTTTAAATTAATTTTATTCACAAATAAAGAATATACAATTGCAGACAGTAGTAGTATGCTCGAGGTGCTGGTGTAACAATTTCATAGGACTCCATGAGAAAAAAATAACAGGTTACAAATCAAATTCATCAATTAAGCTACAAGTTTCATAGCTTTAAAGTTGGTGCAAAATTTTAAAGAGTCCAAAAAACATCTCAAATAATCTCTAAAACAGTGAGGTTAGGTTTGTTTTTAGCAAATTTGCAGGCATGTATGTGGAACTTGGCCAACAGAATAGTAACGTTTATAATATGTTGAACGGTTTGTTGATGCGGTTAACTTTGTCCCGGTTGACTCAGGTAAATTTGAGGAAAGGGAGGACCGCGTGCCGAAGCTGGAGACCCTGAACAGCCTGGGGTGCATGAGCTCCATGAACCTGGTCCTGACCAAGCAGAGTTTGCTCCACATGGAGCTGCTGCTGCTGGAAACGTTCAGCTGGAACCTGTACCTTCCCACCGCAGCTCACTTCATTGATTACTATTTGTCCGTCGGCGTCCTGGACGGAGATCTGCACGACGGCTGGCCCCTGGCGAGCCTGGAGAAGACCAAGCTGTACATGGCCAAGTACACAGACTACTTCCTGGAAGTCTCCTTGCAAGGTGAAGATTAGGCGGAGGAAATCAGAGAACTTGTTTCTGTGTGTTGAAGATTTATTTTAGGGATGAATGGAACAAGTTTATTTCTCTCTCTGTCTTTCTTTATTTCTTCTCTTTCTTCCCTCCTTGTTTCCTCCCATCTTTTTTCTGTCCTTACCTCCTTCTACCTTCCTTGCTTCCTTCCTTTTCCTCTTCCTTCTTTGCTTCCTTCTCTCATTCCTTCCTTCCTTTCTTCCTTCCTTCCTTTCTTTCCTGTCTCCTTTTTTCCATCCTTCCTGTATACGCTCTTCCTTTCTTTCTTTTTGTTTTTCCTTCCTCTTTTGTCCATGTTTCCCTCCTTTCATCCTTCTTTCTTCCTCCCTTCTCCAAGTATCTCCTGTGAATTTTGTATTTATGTTTTTAAACTCTTCTATAAAATTACAGATAAAACTGGAATTTTGAGTCTGGAGGAAATTATTGACATAAAAGGTTTAATAATAGACACCTTTGTTTTATCGGCTGGATTTCTTCCTCTGATCTGTGTTTTGTTTTTATGTAATTTTCCATAGATCACATCTTTTTGTGCTTTGCTCCGTCGCTGGTGGCTGCTGCCTGCGTGGTGGCGTCCCGCCTCGTCCTCCATCTTTCCCCCAGCTGGCCGACCCGCCTGCAGCGACTCACCGGCTACGCCTGGGAGAACCTCATACCCTGCGTGGAGAAGCTGCTCATGTGAGAGAGGCCAAGACAAAGTAGTGAATAACTGAAAACATACGAGAGTTTCAATGTTTTGACAATTGAAAATTTGAACAGTGAAGGATTCATTTGGATTCTGCTGGCTCACCTGAGCAGCAGCTCACATCTCGATGGAAATTAACTTAGGATATTTTTAACTCCTTATCTAGAGAAACCATTGGGGAAAAGTATATGCGGAAAACGGAAAACTTACCCATTATCTCAAGAAGATGGATTTGTTATCTCGAGAAAACTATCGAGGGAAAGTATTTACGGAAAAAGTGAAATTAACTTATTATCTAAAGTGAAAATATTTTTACGAAAATGGGAAGTTAACTTGTTACCTCGAGAAAAACCTTAAGAAAAGAGTATTTGTGGAAAACAGAAATTTTACCCGTTAGCTCAAGAAAACAATCGGAAAATGAATTAATATCGGGAAGAAGGATATCAAGAAAACAAAAAATTACTAGTTCTCTTGAGAAAACCATAAAAAAATTTACTTCTTCAAGAAAACCCTTGGGGGCGGAAAAGTATTTGTGGAAAATAGGAAATTAACTCGGCATCGCTACAAAATAATCTGGAGAATGTTTATACCGAAAATAGGAAGTTAACTTATAGCGAGAAAACCATATGAAATGAATTCCTTTATTTCGGGAAAACCTTCAGGAAAAGAGTTTATGTTAAAAACGTAAAATTTACTCGTCTTTAAAACAATCTGGAGAATAACTTATTTGGAGAAACCTTTGGGAAAAAGTATAAGCTGAAAACAAGAAAATAACTCGTTAAATCTAGAAAACCATAAAAAAATTACTTTCTTTATTTTGAGAAAACTCATGAAAACGTATATGCGGAAAACAGGAAATTTACTCCTTTTCTCAAGAAAACTATCGGGAAATGAATTTATCTCCAGAAAATTATCTGGAAGAAAAGTATGGAGAAAATGTCCTTTCTCAGCTTCTGTAGTTTACACACAATTACTTGCAAAACTAACCCTTTTATGCATGAATTATGATCCTTTGTCTCAGGATTTTTTTCCAAAATTTGTTTTATTTTCTTAAGGCATAAAAAAAAGCTAGGGGAAAAAATTTGTACAAAAGTTTTTTTTTATTTTACTTTATTTTTTTTAGGTGATCAATTGTAATTTTCTCCAAATACAAAGTTGTTATTTGACAAGATACATCAGTAGCATTGTTCTTAGGGGTTATCTGATGTCACAATATTTTTTTTACCTGCAAGAGTCGTCTACAGTAGAAGGAGGGACCGGGTCGGTTGGCATGCTATTTTTTTGTCTGTCGGCCATTTTGGATTTAACAAAAATATTTTTTTTGCATTTGCAACTGATGGCCAGTAGTTGATGGTGTATTTTATGATGCATTCGTGTCCACTTCAGTGGTCTGTGTGCATTTATAACATAAAAATCCACAAGAAGCACAAGAAAATGGCTTTTTGATACCTGTCCACTGTAGTGACCACAATGCATAAAAGGGTTAAACTACTCACTCAAGGATTTTATTTATGCAGTTAAAGGATTATAAATATGACATTGTTTTTTCCAGTGCACATGACAGTGATGTGGAAGAAGCCAGTAAGCAGCAGTGCCTTGAGCAGCAGCAGAGCCAGGCGCTGCTCCACAGTTCAGGCCAGCCAGCCGCTGCGTCGCAGTTCCTGCAGCTGCCCTCCATGCAGTTCGCTCAGAAAGCCCCACAGGCATGCCTGCCTGCCAGCCACAGGTCTGCATCCTACTCGCAGGGCTCCCAGCAGAGCGACACACAAGCCTCCGTCGCCTGTCTGGACCCGAAGCCCAGCCTTCCCAGCCTGGTGTACCCGGTCAGCATGCACTACAGCTACCAGGCGCCGTGCTTCGACAGATGATCGTCGTTTTGGGAGAGAACCAGCCGCGATCGTTTGAACGTACAGAATGTTGTTTTTAATTTCCGGAGACTTGATAAGATTTGTGCAGCACTTTGAGCCGTACAGTGTGCAATACATGAGGATGTTTCTTTTCTTAATGTTTGAGATACAGAGTGAATGTTGATGGACTATTTTGCACCAATCTCTGCTAGTATCACTGCTGCAGACCAAAAAGCCTTGTGTTCATTTTATGCCAACCTGAAGTATTAATTACCCTGTGTTGAAAGTTAAGACAGCAGTAGCCAAAAGGGAGTTTCGGGGGTAAACTTAAGAGTTTTTGTTGTGTTGTTGTTCTTTTTTAAGTTTTCTTTCTCTAGTTGTGTGGGCAAATGTCAAGAACAAAGATGGCAGATGCTGCAGCACATGAAAATGATCCCCCAGATTTCTGTCAGCTTCTACAGTCCTTTTAAATAAGACGCTGACCTGTGTTAATGATCCAGTTCAGGGGGGAAAACATTACAACTTGAAATTCTGTCAGTTTCACTGTATAAAAATCCTTAAAAATGGATGACTGCAACACTGAGTCTGTTTCTTTATTTCCAAAAATAAAAAGCTAAATCAAGCAAATAAAGTAGATCGATATTTATTGTAGATCCAAAACTTGAAAGTGTTTATTTTTACAACGATGTATTAGGGCCATTGTAGAAAATTTTAGCCGTTTTAAAATTTTAAATTCCAAGGTTTTTTTGTAAAAAAAAAAAATATATATATTAATCTAAAGATTTGGTTTTTTTTCTAGCAAATGTCCCTGTTTTTCCAGAAAATGTTTTTTATTATTATTTGCATATTTGTTACACTGATATGTAACAAACATCGAAAAAAACAAATAAAACAACCATGCTTTATTTTCCCACCACCTAAAATTTCCAATAACAGATTAATATATGTGTAATAAATGTGTATGTAACAAATGTGCAAAGGAATGCGAAAACTTCTGCATGTTTTGCATGTGAAGTGAAGTGACAGCTGATAGCCAGCAGAGGGCAGCATTTGTCTATTGAGTGCTAAGAAATCTTCCTTGCCATCTCAGACGTAAAAATGAGAAATAAAAAAACTCAGCAATCAAACTTCTTGCTCATCCTGCAGATTTTCCAGAGAAAAATATCAGAATATATATTTTTTAAACTCCTCAAAAGAAACTTCGACCCTGAAGACGTAAAAACAGACCAATCATTTAAAGTTCAGCTAAAACAAAAATATTTGTTTTTCTATGTTAAGGCGTGAATCACACGCTGTCATTTTTTTCAAACTCTTAGTTTGTTTTTGAATAGACTGATTGTTTCTGAATGAAAATCTCTAAGGGGACTGAAATGAAATGAGTTCCTGTCACTAAAACAATGTGGTGAGTAAAAACCTCTAATGGATTCCTGGTTCCTGCTTGTTATAATGGGATGGAGTTTCCTGTGCAGAAGGAAGCAGATTTACCATATTTACCCTCTATATTGTACTGTATGAGATATTTGCACTAGAAACTGGACCAAAAATACTTGGTAAGCGTTTTTGTTTTTGCAGTGTCTGAAGTTAGAAGGCCTTCTTGCTTAATCTTTAGCTTTCTTCATTGATTCTTTGTCGGGTTCACGTCAGGACTCTGCCTGGCCCGCTCCAAATCGTTAATTTGTTTTCCAGTCAGAACAAAAACAAGTCGGTAAAAATAAAATATGACGACATTTTGAATAAAAGTCTGGTGGTATCTATGGAAAAACAGAAAATGGGTCAACTTTTATTCTTTTAGTAGGAAAATTAACCAAAAATATGGTCAGAAAGAACAAAACATTCTTTTTTTGAGTTTCCAGATCTAAATCCTACAGAAAAGATTAAAAACAGAGGAGGAATAGTTCTTATGTTTCAACCTTGTGAAATGATTAGATTTAAGTCTTGCAAAAATTTATCAAAATGTAAAACTTTGACCTGAAATATAAATATATTACAATCACTAGATAATTACCAGAGAGGATTCAGGAGTGAGGAAGTTTTAAAAAATGACAGTCAGTGACTTCCTCTTAATGTTTTATTTCTGCCTCGTTGTTCTGTGTGGAAAAACCCAGCAGTCCACTCACCCATCTGTTTCTCTGCATGAATGGAAACAACCAGAGCTTTTTTTAACTAAATCTATAATAAAATGAGTCCTACATGGTTGTGTTTTTCATTGTCAGCAAAAAATAAAACCCTAAAAATATTTTTTGGGTTTCAACTCCGAACCCACAAAACAGCAGGCAACAGTGGCATGAACTTTAAGGAGAAAAAAAGCAATCAAAACTCAAACTATGGTTGCCTGTCATGTTAAATTACAAAATTACCACAAATACACATTGTTGGTTTTTTTCTTTGCTTTAATTTCACTATTTTCAGAAACACTTCATTAGAATATCTGACAACATGAAGTAGCAAAAAAGATCTTAAAAAGCAACATGTCGTCTCCAGATCTAAAAAATTTTAAAAATCAAAAACATAAAAAATATATCAGTTTGTTTTTATACCTTGTTTAGTTTATGGCTGCTATAAAAGAATTACAAAAGCAACAAAACTTTAGATTTGTTGTTTTTGAGTGGATGTCAGAGGTCAGATGGAAACAAAAATGAATATCAAAGTATATTAGAAAATAATTATTTCATGTATGAAATAATCACTGACTTTATGTTTTCTCCGTTTTTAACCCTTTCCTATTTCCTTGTGTAGAATTTCTGTTTCTATTTGTTTTTGTTATTTTACTATACTCTTTTTTGATTGACTTGATTGAGTTCATGTGAATTTTATTCAATTGCCACAAAACCTTGAGATGCCACTAATTATAAATTGGTCTTACATAAATAAGCTGCAATACATTTAATTAAATTAGACTGAAGAAACAATGCAGAATGAAAAAAAACACAAATCTGTTTGTGACCGTGGAGTTTAAAGAGTGTCATAAAAGGTTTAATAACAAATCAAAAATACAAAAAAAAATACATTTAGAGTAGATTAAATTAAATAGAATTTACTAACATTTACATGTGTGGACACCTGCTGTTTTAATCCAAACTACCCTGCCATGAGCTTATTTTAGAGATTGCATAACAATGTTTCATAAGCCAAAATGCGGAATAAAGACAGGATGTTCGTAATGTGATAAAATCCTTTCAGACCCCAGGAACCCTGTTCTGTTGGACTGAATGTTCCTCAAGCAAATCTTAATACTTTGGAGGATTTGCAGATCCGAAACTGCAGATAAAAGGACTGAAACCAAGAAAAGCCTGGTTGACATGGCAACAATTTGAAAACACTCACATCATGAAGAGGAAAAACGTTCATAGTGTTCCCTTTGGGAGAACTAGAAGAGAGAAATTGACAGAATTGTAAAAGGCGGCTTAAGAAACTGTAAATGCTATCCACATATTCAGCAGGTGCAAAATATTGTAATCATATCACAGATTTATGGAAAACAATAAGTATATTTTTAACTAATTATAAATGATCTTCTAATATTAAACTCTAAAACATCCATTTAAAGTCATTCAATTGTGTAAAACCAAAAAGTGCAGCTTCTGTTCACTGAATTTATATACATGTTTCTTCATCACTCTATTTATTTAACTAGTTTTGCTAAAAATATGTAAAGCAGAACAAGAAAAACAATAGTTACTTAACAAGAAAATAAATAAATTTGTAAAAAATTATTAAAAAAATAAAAATCATATGCTCCAAAGACACTAAAAAGGATTATTCTGTTCTGTGGACAACAATGGAATATCTGGAAAATAAAGAAAGTTATTGACATTATCTCTATTTGACTCTTATATGTAAAAGTGTCTTCAGTCAGAGAATTCCTTAAATTTGCTGTAATACAGACTGCTACAGAATACCCTTCTTACCCACAGTCAGCATCTACAACAATTCCTAGAAGAAAAATACATAATATGAGTTAAAGCAACTTTTAAATTCCATCTTTGAATAATAAAGTTTATTTGATTTTTAAATAATGTGAAATACAAAAGGCTTACTGAAAGGATTTCTGAGAAGTCCCCTTATGTGATGTCATCAGACGGATGTATACACGGATGCTTATTCATCGGTGGTTAGATTTTATCTTGAATTTATGACGATTTATCAAAGGAAAAATGAAAATATAGAAAAGCACAAAGAAAAACTCACTTGACAGATAGGTGAACTACATATAAGCGAGTTTACTGAAAAACCTGGCTGATCGTTTTAAATTATTTCAGGACCATGGCCAGCTCAAGTCTTAATAGGCAGGCATTTCAGTAAATGTTTTAAAAGAGCGTGATTTAAAGATTCTAATAAATATTGTTAATTTAACGTAATTTTTTTATGTCATATAATGATGGATATTTGTTATTATACATACACAAAAGCTGCTGACGCAGTTTTGTAGCGAATGCATGCGTGGAGAGTGGAAATGTACACGGTGCTCCACGCTTAGGAAGAAAAAAGTATGAAGCGTTTTCTTTCTCTTTTTGACATATATTCTTTTCTTCTTTTAACACGCATTCTGATTGGCTCTCCCAAACGCTTGTAGCCAATCAGCCCTCGCCTGCCATGGAGGAAGGAATAAATGCAAGATGGCTCCTCATATAAAAACAGTCTTCTTGGTTGCCCTCATCGTGCAACAAAATAACTCTCTAATCCTTATTAGGTTAAAATATTTATCCGCGACGAGTTCTGAAGGATAAACTGAGCTTTAGCGTGGTGACATTAGGCTCTATTTTGTGGAAATATATAGTATAAGGACATCAGGAACGGCTTTGAAGACATGGTTGTGAGAGCTCGGGATCTTCGTGGACCGTTGGGCTGCTGAGGATCACACAGACCCGGCAGGGCCTTAGTTAGCAGCTAGCAGCTAACTAGCTAATGACTTCGCCCACTATTCTCTGCCGTTTTGGAACCCTCAAAGAAAAGAAGGAATACAACCAATGCTGAATGTGGGAAGTTGAAGCTCCTGTAACAAATGATCATGGCTGTATCAAGGCAAGTTGTTCCTGTACCGTCTCGGTTCTGTTCGACCGAGTTTTCTTAACAATTAGCTAGCTGGTGTGCTAACGCTTGCTAGCTTTAAATTGGCAGCGGAATAGCGTGGCGATGGCCGACTAAACCGGGACTCTTGTTACCTCAATTTGGTTCCAAACGATTTGATCACTTTATTGAAGTTCACAACTGCTGGCAAACGTTTATTGGACTTGATTTTTATCCTGACTTGTGTTTATGTTGTTTAGTATTACATGAACGGTTATTATGAAGTTGGGTGATTAAATGGGATTTGCAAACGCTCATTAATTAATTTATCCCCATGTTTGTAACCGAAGGGTTGCTATACGACCTATTAAAAACTAATCTAAGCCCATTAAATGGTGACCTTGTGTTACAGTTGCCTAACTTGTTCTGGTTTAAGTGTTCATCTCTCTGTTTAGTTTATTTTTTTACTTGTACTCCTTTGCATATGACAGAAGTAAAAGTATCTACCTATAGAAAACGATATGTGCACTGTGGCGCAGCAAAGCTGTTCTAACCTGTTTAAATCCACTTTGTTACTGCTGTGCATGTGCAGTAGTATGTGTGCTGGCAGCATTTCCAAAAGCATTGCATGTTTAAACAACCTATATCTGAAAAAACAGTATTATAACTTTTGAAAAGGATAATATATGTAATTTTACTAAAACTGTAACCTGCGACATTAAAATAAAAATCTGTTTTAGGAAGTAATAATCGCCAGGGAAGCGTCAGTGAAGCCACAAACTCGCTGATGGCAACATGCATGTTTGTAGCCTTTAACGGTTTATTGATCTGGATTCTTATCTTGCTAACTTCTCCTAGACTTGACCGTTTGTTTATCTTGCTCGACACTGGAACCACACCAGTAACCAGGAAAGCAGCAGCCCAGCAGCTTGGAGAAGTGGTGAAACTTCACCCACATGAACTCAACAACCTCCTGTCAAAGGTGAGGATTTGCTAGTTTTGTTGTTGTTGTTCTAACATTGTTTCAAACACAAGTTCATACGTAGATAAACTGGTAATCTGGTGACTACAGGATGTGTTTTCTATATTGTGCAATCCTCCTGAGCAGATTAGAGTTTTTGCCATCATCTCTCTTTGGCTCATGTAATTACAGTTCCTTGTGAAAGTATCAGTATGACTTGAACTTATTCATATTTTTGTCATGTTGCAATCACAGACTGCACTAAGATTTTAAGGGATAGACCAACACAAAGTAGAGGATAGTTGTAGTGGAAGTGGGGGGGGTACATTGCTAAGAAATAAAATAAATGACAAAAACAAATTGAGAAAGGGTCAGGTTTGTATATGTAGATCTTAAAATTGTTGCCCATCAACAGCTAATGCTCAGACCACTTGGATTTAGAGCATCTGTAATCATCAGTTTTTCAAATTTTGCAATAGTTTCTCAATTTTCAGCATTTCAACAAAATTTGATGCTAAGAAAAATATTCAATAGCATTTTCTGTAACATTTTTTAAAGACTTACTAGCAAAAAACATGCAGAATTACAATATGACAATATTTTTAGCTTATATGCAATTTAAAAACATCACTTTCCTGTTTGTCAAAACAGGAAACAAACGCTGGATGTGTCTTGGTATGTTTTTATTTGTCCAGTATGTCCATCTTTAGGTAATGGAGTGAGCTTTTCAAAATGTTATATTTTGTTTTATAACCTAATTCTGCTTTAAGCTGCTTCACAGCTTTATCCTTAAGCAGTCTGCTGTGTTCCCCGGTCTTCATAATGCTATTTGTTCACTAATGTTCTCAAACAAACCACTAAAGTCTCTGCAGAAAAGCCGGATGTATCCAGAGATTAAATTACACTCACTTACTGATTAGGTAACTTCTGGAGGTGATTGGTTGCACAAACTTTTATTTTGTGGTCTCAGGATGAGGGCGGGCAGAAAGCAAACGCCACATTTTTTTTACTTTTTATTTCAATTACCAATATGTAATTTTGATTCCATTTTATAATTATGCACCACTTCTTAAAGTGCTTCTTATTGCGATTGTTGCGAATATGTTGACTAACAGGCAAAAATCCAAATATAATAGATTTGAATCTGTAAAAAAATAAACGTGTGGTATGAAAACTTTAGCGAGACACTGTACATGCTCTTTATGTTTGTACTAAATTAATTTAAATTATCGTCCCGAGGTGCTTACCTATCTACGGAGTCCCAGCTGGGACACTCGAATTGCAGCCGGCCAAGCCGTGGAGGCCATTGTGAAAAATATTCCTGAGTGGAACCCGGCTCCGAAGCCAAAGGAAGGTGAGAATTCAACCATATGATTGAGAATAACACAATTTGATTTTCATACACATAGTTAATGCATATGTCATGGCAACCAATGGTGTAGTTGGAAAGTGGTGGTGCAGCACTTCAGCCAGCTTGTTGAACAAATTTAATTTGTTTGAGTGTCTTATGTGGCCCTCTAGACTCCAAATTACATCAACAAGTCCCTCCAGTTTTTCACAAATCTGCATAACTCAAACAAAATCAACAGATTCTCACATTTTTACAGATTTTTTAAAAATTTTACTGCAAATTTCTCTCAAAATTGGCTAAAAACATTGGGTCTAAGTAACCGCTGCCTCAACCTCACTTGATGTCAAGTTATAGTCTGTGTTCGATACGGCAATTAATAAAAAGTCATGTTTAATATCACACATTAGCACAGATATTGTAAAAATTCTTTACAAATATTTCTAAATTAACACCGCAAAATCTGTGATTTTGATTGCAAGAAACACAAAAAATAATCACAAAATACCAGATGAACTGACCAGTGAAAAGATGTTCAATTATATTATTTAATTTAAAGAAACATTTACCGAATGCTGAAACAAACAGCTATTTATTGGTATTTTAACAGTTTAGTGGGTTTTATCAATACATTCTGGCACAACTGGCCCTTTAAGAACATTCAGATTTTTGATTTGGCCCAAAATGAAAATGAGTTCGACACCCCTGCTATACGACATGAGTTGTAACAAAGATGCCAAACCGTTTGTCATTTCTAAAGCGTTAATCTAAACATTTCCAGGTGATAAGTTGGGGAAAAAATGAAGTCGTTTCTGGATTCTTTGCTTCCCTCTAGAGTCCCGTGAAAACCTGTCCCCGGAGGACTCGTCCTGTGACCGGTTGAATTTTTACCATTTTGACATCTCCCGCCTGCTCAGGCATGGAGCGTCGCTGCTCGGATCCGCAGGAGCCGAGTTTGAGTTGCAGGAAGACAAAACTGGTTTGTACAGACATGTTGGTAACTGCTTTGAGTTTCATGTGTGGTTTCCATCTTGATTTTCCTTTCCTACAACCATACCTGTCCAGTTTTTCTTTTTTCAATCTTAATTTTAAAGGTTTGCTTTCTGAAATGTGACACCACTTCTGTAGAGAAAACGATCATGTTATCTGTCAGTGACCAACCAGGCCACTCTGCTGCATTTGAATGTGATTTGAATAGGAAAAGCTGACCTTATCTCATACAGGACATTTTACTTTAGGTCTTCTTGTCTGCTGGTCGTTTCATTTTTATATTTACATTTTTTTAACGCGTTCTGTTTGACAGTGTCACTCAATTGTTTGAACCTCAACAGATTTATCTTCAAGTGGAGCATTATAGCTTTTGCTATGATTCAGCAGTGCTCCATTAATACAAAGATCATGATTTATTATAAAACAATTTATGATTTTTATATTTACACATTGCCTAAAATGTTTTGTGTTCCTGTCACAATGAATTGTTCCAGAAATTATTGGAATAAACAATAAAATTGTCATTTTTTGATCATTTTCAAGCAATATATTGATAATGGCATAAAAATACAAGTTAATCCTCTTCTCTCTCTTTAATTTTGCACACAACACTGGAACTGGAAGATATTTGAAATAAAACACAACAACCAAAAACAAAAATAAAAACCGTCAACGGAAACCATAAAAAATGATTATGATGTCTCTAAACAAAATTACAATCAGAGAATATTAATCATCAGAATGGAAATGATCAAGCACATTTTTATTACATAATTAATTGCGTATTGTGACAGGCTTAGTCTAAATGTGTATTTATATTTTTTTTTCTTCAAACTTGATTTTCATTCAAAGCTTTTGTCAACATGTTAAATTTAAACTTTAAGTAAATGAAATAATAATAAAAGATGCTCTGTAATTGGGGGGACGAGATAAAGTTGGGGGAAAGGTTTAAAAAAGGAGAGAAAAGTTTAATTTTGTTCAGTCATCTGCCGTTTTCTTTGGATCATATTTCCTGTAGAAAACCTTCAGGTAGACATTAACTGTATTCATGGTGTTCCTTCTGAATGATCCATTGTTCACACACCAACAGTCTCATTTTAAAATTTTAAAAGGTGAGATGGATCCTAAGGAACGTCTGGCTCGTCAGAGGAAGCTGCTCCAGAAGAAGCTGGGTCTGGATATGGGAGCTGCTATAGGAATGGACACAGACGAGCTGTTCAACGACGAGGACCTGGACTATTCCTGCCATCCCAGCGGCTTTAAAGCCCAAGGATTCAGAGCTACAGCTGGCTGCAGCTCCCGCAACCACGTGGTGAGTGTTCGGGTCAAATGTAGATCATTTGACCTATTTGGAACTTTCACATAGAATGATTTTTAATTATTTTATTTATTGGTCAACTACACTGCAGTATATAGTGTTAATTCTGCAGTGAGTTCTTAATAAAACTGTCTTGGAGTTTCATTAAGCCATCTTCTTAATGGCTCAGAACAAAAATTGGTTTTTGGAAAATGATGGTACCTCAGCTTAATTCTGCATTCACAACAAACTCGTTTTGTGTGTCAAAAACCATCTGACACTTCAAGTTCGACACGTGTGCACTTTGAAGACAGACGCTCGGCATTTTGCTCTAGACGCGTCAAAAACTCTCTAGGCGGGTGTTGAGAGGAGACTCCTTTGCATACGTGTCCCTCAAACTCTTCCACCGTCTCCTGAAAATTTTGTCTAAATAAATGTCTATTTAACATTTATTTAGACAATGTTTTTGCTGGATGGATTTGGATAGCTCAAATGAGGGGAAATATTTTCAAATAGTAAGTTATAACATTCCAACTTCCTTCGCTGATCCTCTTCCAATCAAGGTCTTTTCTATTCCTGTCCCTGTAGTATAACTTGATTGGTCGTAGATTATAGGACAAGAGGAAACAGCGACAATTGGTTTATCCGCCATAGATTTTTGTTGTTGTTGTTTTGTCTGAGATCCCGTCGGAAAATGCACCGTTAGGCCACATAGCAGATTTTTTCTAATTTGTTGATGCTCTGCGTTGAGCAGCGAAAGTTCAGATTTTCCACAGCGCTAGGCGCTCAAAATGCGGCGCGCCTCCACATAGACTTTGAATGTAAACCAAATGCGCCTGATGCTGAAAACGCGTTTGGTGTGAACGTACCCTAATTGTGATACCATTGCTGAAAATTGCTGTAACAGTAATGATTATAATTGACTCAAATTTCTCCAGAAACTTGGCTTTATGTTTTTTATTACACAATGTCTTCTACGTTGAGGGCATTTGGTTTCCATCCAACCGGCCAAATATATTACTGATATGCAAAGCAGCAATACTTGACACTGGAAATAGCCTACAAAATGTTTTTTCCAAGCTGCTCTTTAAGGTTGAGATATTTTACTTCTTTGTGTGAAAGCTCTGTTTTGTGGGATGTTTTTTCTATTTGAAGTATACTCACTCTTAAATTTTTTTGAGTGCATGTGATGATTTTGCCATCACAGGGCATTTTTTCTAATGTTATGTGGTTCTAATTTGCATATTGTCAAAGTTGATCTTTACCAGCTGTTTCTATATTTACTCATTATTTACTTTGTCACACATGATGAAAATATAGTAGACTTCTTGTATCCTCAGAAGTTGGGGAGCACAATTCTCCATGAATAGCTTAAATCTGTCTAATTTAATAATGTTTTTTTCAAATAATTTTGATTTTCTTTACAAAATATCCATGAATAGTTTTCAGTAAAGAATTTGGAGTTACAATTAAGAGAAAAAAGCAGGTGTCTTTTAAACTTGGTCATCATTACCAGCATTTTTTAGTTTTGTAGAGGAGCAAAATAAACATTAAACCACCCATAATATCAGTGGCACATATTGAGTTGTCAGCTATTTTACCGTTTAGATTGTAGAGGATACAGATAAAACAGTCTTGAAATCATTGTTTTTTCTTTTATTGTTTCCTGCTTATGCTCTAACATCCAGTAAATTTTTTTGTTTTGTTTTCTGTGGGGGTTTCAGACTATTCAAGCTGCTGAATTGATCGACTCGGAGTTCCGGCCCGGCATGAGCAGCCGTCAGAAGAACAAAGCCAAAAGACTGGCTAAACTCGTGGCAAAACAAAAATCCAGAGACGTGGATGCTAACGAGAAGAGGTGGGATTAGCCGCGCATTCATGCTTCTTTTCTGTTGATCCACAACACACCTCTGTGGGTTTATTTTATTTAAGATTTTACCCAGCTTGTGTTAAGTGTCTGCACTATTTTATTCAATGTTAGCAATGACAGCATAGAAGGTGAACCTGAGGAGAAACGGAGGAAAACAACCAACGTCGTAATCGACCAGCCGGCAACAGAACATAAGGTCTTAATTGACAACGTTCCAGACAACTCCGGTCTTTTAGAGGAGGTATGAAATTATAAATAAACATGTTTATGAATCCTAATTCTTTACTCTAAATGTGACGTTTAAATACGTTTCAGTCACACGAGTGGCCGTTGGAGAGCTTCTGTGAAGAGCTTTGTAACGACCTCTTCAACCCATCATGGGAGGTAAGATAACTTTTTGATTCCCCTAAAGAAGTTTTAACATCTAGAAAGTTACAGTTTCTGAACTTCAATATGTTATGTGTGGTAAAAATGGTCAAATGGAAGGAAAGTGATGTGGTGTTTTCTCATTTGCTTGTACATTTATATTTAGTTTCCTGTACTCTAATTAAAATAGAACCAGTTATCTGCAACCTTTTGGAGAATATCAGTGAATAAACAGCAGTATGAAAACATCAGATGAGAGCAAAATCAAAGTTTTTCAGCTTCATTAAAACTTGCATTGTAAAACATGTTTCTTTGTTTTTCTTCAGAGTAGTTTAGTTCAGTGGTCCCCAAACTTTTTATCACCGTGGACCGGTCAAGGCTTGGCAATTTTACTGCAGCCCAGGGGTGGGGGTGTTTAAATTTTTTGCGTTGATTTTCCCCTTAGGACAATATTAGAACGTTCCGAGTTCTAAGATTGTCGCTGGCTATAATCATCCTGCAGTTTGGTGTGTTACATGGAACGTCGGGACCGCTCCGATCAAACATCTGGCATTTTCAACATGTTGATTGTCTTGACCCTTTTAATCTCAGCATGAGGGGTTTTCCCTGACTGGGAGGGAGAAGCAACCTGTTGAATGTGACAGGTAGCCAGTTAGAAAGCCAAACCTGACATAATCACGGAGGGAAATCCCAAACAGCTGACATCGTGCAACTGAGAGCCTGGTTTCGTGCACAGTGCAGTAAATAGAGCGACAGCTCCTGCAGTCTTTTATCCAACGTTTTTCCTTTATGTTATGTCTTTTATTGCTTAAAATGCGTCCACAGACTATCACTGTTGCTTCTACATCGTCAGATATGTTTGATATTCTAAATTCATGTATTATTGGGAGTTTTACGGGATTTTCTTCTAGAATCAGGATGTTCGTGAGTGGAATTGGTTCATGTGTGGTGTGTTGCTCCTGCCGTGTGGCTGGACACACGAACCGACCGAACCTGTTGGACTTTTCAAACATTTTACTTTAATGAAAATTGTAACTCAGATAATGACAAATCAATGGGAGCCCTGAGCTTTCTTTCTGCAACGAGACGGTCCTATCTGAGAGTGATGAGACAATAACGCCTGAAGTGTTGCTTGGTCTCTACGTGGCGAAGCAGTTAGAAGCTTCATTCCCTCATTAGCGAAACCAGATGCCACATATCATGCAGAGCGGGCTTGGAATGTGGGAATCGCCTACGGGTCCGTGATTGTCCTGTCTCTTCTCTGGGCCTTTTCCCCTTCCCAAAGAATCCTTCTAAAGACATCTGATCTGTTTCTTACTCATTTTGCTGCTTGTGGGCTTAATGTTGGTGCGCAAGATGTAACCGAGAGAATCCGGTTAAAGAATTTTCAAAATAAAAGCCCCTCAAGACTCAGAAAATACATAAAAACTAAAATATTTAATTATTTCTTGTGCGGCCCAGTACCAATTGGTCCACGGACCAGGGCTTGGGGATGACTGGTTTAGTTGATGTCTGAATATTCTTTATATGGGACTACAGTTATCATTTTTTTTTACATGTATACAAAAAGCCTTCACAAACATGGAGTGTTTAGTAGATTCCCAAAATAAATGCACAAAATTGCGCAGCTGTAACAACAAAAAGAGGAACTGCAAGTAGTGTGAAAACTTTGAAAGATATTTTGGTAGAACTAAGATGAAAAATGTATTTCCAACATTAAATCTTTTGCGACTTTAAAATAAGAAGTTGTTTTATGTGGTTGTCAGGTTCGTCATGGTGCAGGCACAGGCCTCAGAGAAATCCTGAAGTCTCATGGTTCTGGTGGTGGGAAACTGGTTGGAAGCACTGCAGAACAGGTGAGTTTTAATCAAACATGAAGCTTTTTTTTCTCCCTTCCAAACAGAAAGTGGTTACAATATTAGTGATTTTTGTTTTGGATCAGATGTCGCGACAGCATCAGGAGTGGATCGAGGATCTGGTCATCCGTCTCCTCTGTGTGTTTGCTTTGGACCGCTTTGGGGACTTCGTATCTGATGAGGTAATATTTTCAAGTTTCATACAGTATTCATGCCCTGCAAAAACAATAAATATTAGTTTTGATCTAGTTTGTAGTGCAAATTAGGCGTGTTGCTATGATAATTGCATGATCAACTAAAACGAGCTCAATAATTTCCATTTGCATGATTTATCGTTTTTCTCTTTTCTTTATTTCTACCAAAAACCGGATGATAAAGTCTTCAGTCTGGTGCATTACATTTAACCAATGCCTTTTTGTGTACAGAGACTTCATAATTCAATTTATTTGTTATTTTGTTTATTTGGGATATTTAAAATGTCTTTCTGTTCCAGTGTTAAGTGTTCATTACAATTTAACATTTATGGAAAAATGAAATGGTGTTCTTTCATTTTCATTTTGCCGTTACCATTACAGTTCTTAAAATTGGTCTCAAAACAACAATATTGTCGTTTATCACAATAACTTCTGGGACAATTTATTGTCCAGCAAAATTTATTATGACAGACATAGGGCAAATGTCTTAATCCATTTGAAACGGTAACTTTCTAGCAAAATATAGGAGTGTATTTTAAGTTTATAATTCCTTAATATTGACAAAAAAATATTGTTCCTTTAGTAGATTTTTCTACTTATAACATGTGAAAATGTCTTGTTATAAGTACTGTCAGTAGAACTGGAACTTTAAAAAAAAGAAATATTAGGGAATTATTTACTTAAATCAAGCTTTTATGTCTTGTTAAAAAGTTAGTTTTGTCTCGTTTCAAGTGTATTAATTTATTTTCTCTAGAAACTAGACCAACATATCTTGGTAAGATGTTTTTGCAGTGCACACCTGCTGACATGCAGCACGTCGTGTTTGTTTGTTTTGGTGTGTTTGGGCAGGTGGTGGCTCCTGTCAGAGAGACGTGTGCCCAGACGCTCGGTGTCTCTCTTCTTCACATGAGTGAAAACAGCGTTGCCATGACGGTGGACGTCCTGCTGAAGCTGCTGAAGGAGGACCAATGGGAGGTCCGGCATGGAGGCCTGTTGGGGATCAAATATGCCTTGGCTGTCCGACAGGTAAGAAAGCTTTTTTTATTTTCTGTAATTCCTGTAATTCCTTTGCATGTGCATAACATATGAATCTACTAGCAGACATTCTGTTTTCATACCTTTTTATATTCTGTTTTGTTTCTCCTTGTGTTTCCAGGACCTGATCTCCGTCCTGCTTCCCCGGGTGCTGCCTGCAATAACAGAAGGTCTGCAGGACCTGGATGATGATGTCAGGGCGGTGGCTGCTGCTGCTCTCATCCCAGTGGTGGAAGGGTTGGTCCAGCTTCTGCCCAACAAGGTAGTCCTCTTGCCTGCAGTTGTACAAGCAGAGAAAAACTACAAATCACCTCATTCCTGTGCAG
This sequence comes from Xiphophorus maculatus, assembly GCF_002775205.1. NCBI lineage: Eukaryota > Metazoa > Chordata > Actinopteri > Cyprinodontiformes > Poeciliidae > Xiphophorus > Xiphophorus maculatus. The sequence goes on along the minus strand of NC_036464.1, from coordinate 3,616,591 downwards.
ACTGCATCCCCTTGTTGTTTACAAGTGTGTAAAAATTTGATTGATTTTCTAAATTTAGGAATCATTTGAGCATTGAATAGTTATTCACACCATATTCCTGGATGCAAACTATAGATGTGATGGAATCTTAAGTCCTTTAATTTTACATATTCAGTCTTTAACTTCAGTAATTAACTCGGCATGCTCGTAAATTTGAGCAGACGTCCTTTTAGCTGTAAAGCCATTAATTTAGAGCTGTTGGGTTATAATTGCGAATGCAGAATTGCACTATTTCTGTAGTGTATTTTTTCCAGTAGTGATGCCTGAAAGAGATGAAACAGCTCTTGCACAACTGGTGCATCTGTTGTTTATTCTCTAAAATCAGGTTTATACACTTTCTGTCCAAAAGTGAGGAAAGTTTGAGGTTTCTCCACAACACAGAAGTATTAAGCAGCTGCACTAAAAATAGACCCAATCAAAAAAAAACTAAATCAAGATTTAACATTTAGTCAGGAAGTCCAAAGACCTCTTTTTGACCAAAAATAGGGATGTTGTTGCATGACGTTTGACACGAATGTAAAAGTACATGAAGAAATAAATTGTCAAAGTGAAGCAGGTACAAGTTCCCATTTAAAAATAGGAGTGTTCGAAAGAAAAAAAACTCGGCTTTAATGTACTCATAATTCCTCGTTCACATTGCAAGATTTTAAGGTTGCTGATTTTCAAACCAAATCGTGTATATATTATATTATATTATATATATACTGTATATTTATAACAGGCTTGGCCGTACAGTTTGTGGTGATGAGCCACATGGCAAAGATGAAAAACGTGGGCCAATATTCAAATGTCAGACTGGAAACCTCATAAAACGTCTCAGGATCAAACACGAGTTCAGAGTAAACAAACATGTCTGACGAGGAAGAAGCGATGGCTTGTTGTCTATTTTTAACTGAGGGGAAAACAAAACAAAAAGAAGTCTGACGTCTGACCAACTTTCTGGTTTGCCTTGGCAGTCGTCTGTGATTTATATTCCCCTCTATGTTTTCGTTTCGCTTTCTTTCCACATGCTGTGATACCAAAACAATCTAACATGCTGTATAAATATCTCTAATTTGCTTGAGTCGCCTTTTTACCAAATACAGTTTTACTCTTGAGTAATTTTTTGAAGGGCTATTTATTACTTTTACTTGAGTAAAAATGCATTAAAGTAGAGCTACTCTTACTTGAGTACAGTTTTTGGTCCTTTTCCCACCTCTGCTCTTAACACTAGAGCTATCATGACAATCAAAACATCCTTAAGATTGTCATTAGTGGAAAATCTGGTCAAAAGTCTTCATCATTATCTTGCTGTGTGGACCAGGCATAAGAAATGTCACCATTAAGAATGCTAAAAAGCGAAGTTTGCACATTTTTCTCATTTAAGACATTTTCATCCCAGTTGAACTTTCAGCTTTTATCCAACCAAATTCCAAATATTTGTAGGACCTACTTCATGGTAGAAAGGCTAACACTGATGGAGAAGCAAGTCTAAGCCATAAAGTGACATCATCATCATCCTGGCCCAGCGCAGAGCGTTGTCTGAATGAAGCTGCACTTCACCTGCAGCCATTTGTCCCAACAGGGTCTTGAGCTGAAGGCATTGGTAGCATTAATCTTTGTGATGTTTGTTCTGCTGGTTTAATGCAACGCTGCTGTCATGCAGGTTCCTTTTATTGTAAACACACTATGGGACGCACTCCTGGACCTGGACGACCTGACCGCTTCCACCAACAGCATTATGACGCTGCTGTCTTTGCTGCTGACCTTTCCTCACGTTCGGCAATGCAGGTCAGGTTCTCATACTGGCATCTCAAATACAGCTGAATATTGGCTTGTGATCACAGTTCATCCCTTCCTGCATAGTTTATATTAAAACAGTCTTATTATTTTCTGTTTTTGCTGTAGCATGGAGCAGTCACTGACTGTCCTGGTTCCTCGAGTTTGGCCGTTTTTAAGACACACCATATCATCCGTAAGAAAGGCTGCGCTGGAAACGCTCTACACACTGCTGTCTAAAGCTGATGAGGCAAGTTCATCTACTAATTATCAGAACTAGAGCTGAAATTATTAATCATGACGGATCGATTAATTGTTAACTGGAACATGCAGACTAAAGAAAGCCATGTGCTAAAGTGAAAACATATCAGAGGAGTAATTAAACCAAAACTATACAAAAAATATATAAAAGTTGCATTTAAGATTAAAAAAAAATTTAATCTGTAAATATTTTCTACCCAGACTTACTGAATGATTATTTTTTGTTTAGCTGCAGGTGCTTTCTTTGCTACAAATGACTAAGCATGCTTTGAATTAATGATATGTTGCTGCATTTTAGGCAATAAAATGTTTAATATCTTTAAAGAAATAATTTCAGAAATTGCTTGTTTATGGTAATGTATAAAAACAGCTTACGTGGTTAAATAAAAAATCTGCAAACTTTGCCAATTTTTTTATCGAATTAATCTACTATTTTACCAATTAATCAATTAATTGGTAGAATAATTTATTAATGAAATTGCTAGTTCAGCCCTAATCAGAACCAGGGATATAAATGTAAAACAGCACACTGGAGATAAAGTACAATGATTTGATGAGTTATTGATCATTTTTGCATTATTTTTTTTTTTCTTTCCATTCAGAGTTGTGCGGTTTGGATAAATCCCATTTTACAAGATATGTTGCGGCACATTTTCCAGTCCTGTATACTAGAGAGCAACGACGAAATACTGGAGCTCATTCAGAAGGTTAGTTGTAAAAGCTAAAGACGTACTCTTCTTTTTAGAAAAGAAATATATTTGTTAACATGTGCAATGATAATTTTTCAATTCCCCTGTTTTCCCTTCCAATCCATACTGATCAAAATTGAAGCTGGTATCGCCGATACCGATCCAATACTTTGTGCAAAAACTCTTAATTTGCCTGTAAACCTCACAACACCTCTGAATTATCTGGTAAATTCAAACAATCGCCCAACGACAACATTCTATTGATTTCAGTTAATAAAAACTAGATGATCTCAATATTTCATCCGCTGTTGTTCAAAGCAGCCAGGAGAGGATAAAAAGGTAAGAAGCTCCAACGTGCGTCATGCTGTTGTTGCTGTCATTGTTGTTTGTTCAGTAAAAACTGAACATAAAATGTCCAGCAAAGACATCTGATCACTCTGTTTTGATCACTGCATAATATTTTGGTGCTACTCTCTCAATTTCATCTGCCATTGTACAAGAGAGCGGAAACAGAAAACAACGGCTCGTCCCAATGCGCATCTAGATTGATTTTGAAGTGCACAAGCTTCCAACTTGAAGCCTCAGACTCGTTTTTGATTCGCGAAACGCGTTTGGTGTGAACGCAGCATTAAGTATTGAAAGTACTGATACTTGAATTTGAGAATCGGTCTTGGAGCATAAAGGTTTGGTTCTGCAGTACCAATATTTCACCTCTGCAGGTGTGGATGGAGCTGCTGTCTCAGGTCCCCCAGCAGTTCGTGGTGGCAGCCAGCTGTCCTTGGATGGGCGCCTGGCTCTGCCTGATGATGCAGGCCTCTCACATTCCCATAGACCTGAACATGCTGCTGGAGGTGAAGGCCCGCTCCAAGGTAACTCGCTTTTCTGTTTACTTTTTATCTGCACAGCTCTCCTTCCATCCGTCTCCTACACATAGCTGTGGGCGGACGTGATTCATCTCTTGTATTGGATATTTGGGAGAGACACAGTTTCTAGCCATTTCTAAAAAATCAGATGATGGTGATTTATTTATTGGGACTAAAGTTAATATGTTTGACCTGAAGGTGCAGCAATAAACTTCAGTGGTTGCTAGGTGACAAACAAATTACTTGAATTCAATGGGAAATGTGGTCTGTGTATTCAAACCAAGGAGCTACCAGTTTAAAGAAGCGTTAAAGTTATTCCAGCTTGTCTGAAAACATCAATTTTTGTAATGTTCATAGAATTGTGTGTGTATACATATATTTTTTTCATTTATAATTAGTTTTTGTGTGTGTGTGGAGTAATTCAACAACATAACTTCAATCTTACTACTAGAGCTAATGTTAGAAATACTCTTACCTGTAAATGAATAGATTGCATTAATCAAGAATCTGAAAGTAGACTGAAGATTTACTGATAAATTACTTATAAATAGCATATTATAACTGTAGCCCCTCCTTTAAATGTCTATTTATTTTAGTTATTTTATATAATGTTGTAAATTAGAACATTGAGTAAACTTTGAAAATACACATCTTTTTTTTTTTAAATCATAAGTTTATGCTTCTGAAAGTTCATGCTCAACATTTGTGGCCACTTCCTGATGTAATTTTTATTTACTCTGTAAGGTAAAGTTGTGTATATATATTCATACTTCAGGATAAGACTGGAGCAAAGGCTCGGCTAGGAAACAATCAAGTGAAGGAAACGGTCCAGCAGTACATAGCCGGGGCGGAGACTCTAGCAGACGATTCGTTGGCGAGGGATTACGTTGTGGTTCGTGCCAGACTCATGGCCGCCAGGTACATTTTAAAAGCTTTATTTGGATCAGCAGATTGACTTTTGACTATTTCTTCTGAAAGTTATTTATTTGTTCTATGTTAGGTTGCTGGGAGCACTGTGTAGGTGCATCTGTGACCCTCAGCTTAATGCTGCATCCCAGGAGATCCGGCCAGCCGAGTCTTTGGGCCAGCTGTTGCTCTTCCATCTCAACTCCAAATCAGCCTTGCAACGGATAGCCGTGGCTCTGGTTCTCTGTGAGTGGGCTGCACTACAAAAGGTAAATGTCCAGCATTTCAGAGCAGCTGCAGCTGATTCAGAACGCTGCTGCTGGCGTTCTGACTAAAACCAGGAACATAGAGCACATCATGCCAATTCTTAAGTCCTTCCTCCGGCTCCCAGTAGCTCAGAGAACACACTTTAACATACTGTTAGTTTATAAATCACTGATCAGGTTAAAGGTCTGCTGCTGCTGTAACAACCTTAGCATTTAGCTTCTATGCACCACAAATCTGGAACACTGCAAATACACCAAATCTTACCAAGTATTTTTAGTCTTGTTTTTAGTTCAAATATCTTGGTACACTTTAAATAAGACAAATTAAGTAACTTTTCAGCAACAAACAGAGGCTTGTTTTAAGTAAATAATTCCTTAATATTGATGAAAAAGTTCTTGTTTCATTAACTTCTAACGTGAAAAAAGTCTTGTTATAAATGAAATAATCTGCCATTGGAATAAATAATTTTTCCATCAATATAAAAAAAATTATTTACTCAAAGCAAGCCTCTATTTATTACCAAAAAGTTACTTTTAAGTTACTTTTGTCTTAATTAAAGTTTACTAAGATATTTGGACTAAAAACCAGACCAAAAATACTTGGTAAGATTTCGTGTTTTTTTTTCTTTTTGTTTTTTTTTTTTATCCCTATATTTATTATCACTGCAAAAACAAAATCTTACCAAGTCTTTTTTTGTCCAGTTTCTAGTTCAGATATCTTGAGTTATATCTCGAGTATCTGGTTAACTCCAGTTAACCAGAAACTAGACAAAAGATACTTGGTAAGATTGTGTTTTTGCAGTGAACAAACTTCCAGAAAACTGAAAACACCCAAAACACCAAGTTCCTTTAAATCTAGACTAAAAACCCACATGTTCAGAGTTGCTTTTGAATTATAATAAATAAAACAATCAATATTTTGATGTGTAACGACGGCATTTGACAAAATGTAATCCTTCAGTTGTTGAGTGCATGTTCTTAAACTTTATATTTTTATGTTTTTATGATGTAAAGCACCTTGTGGCTGAAATGTGCTATACAAATAAACTTTATTGGTTGAACTTGATTGATTGGAACCAGTTAGATTTGACCGCAGCCTCAAACTGTGTCTGAATCTTCTCAGGATTGCCAGATGGTGTCGTCCATGGTGCAGCCGCGACTTCTGGCTGTCCTGACCGAGCAGCTGTACTACGACGAGATCGCGATTCCTTTCACACGCATGCAGAATGAATGCAAGCAGCTCATTTCGTTGCTTGCTGAGGTTCACATAGACCTTCAAGATCGTCTCAACAGCAGCGTTTTCACCATAGACCAAGCCAACGAACTGGTAAGCCTACAGTTAAGATTTTCTTCATCCAGAAAAGAACAACCTGAGAGATTTTCCTTAACCAAATCACACAGTTCATCAGGAGTTGGAAAACATTCAGTTAATCATTGTAAAATCATTAAGCTTTTGCTGTTTTGTGTCTGAAATATTCCAGATATTTAAATCTTCTCTTCACTCTGGTAATTTTCCACAATCCCTGAAAACAGAAGTAATAAAAGTTTGTCTGGTTTTGTTCTAAATTAGTTCAGATTTCTGCAGACTGGAGTTATTTTTGTGATTACAAATTTGGGCAAAAAAAGAACATGCGTGGGGTTCCTCAAGGGTCCATTTTCTATTTAACATATTCCTCTTTTCAAATATGCTGATGAAACAACTTCAGATTAAAGTCAGTGTTTAAAAATATCATTATGTGTGTATGGGTCAGAATTTTCTTTTGCTCAATGTAGAAAAAACAGGTTTTGTCACATGGTTTAGAAGGGTTGTCAAAGTGACTCATATCTCAGTATAATCGATACTAAAAGGATACTAATTTGCATTAAAATTTTTATAAACTGATGCATTCTTATTTGCACAAATTGCAATTGCATTTCTTCTGGCAGCAGCGCTGCTATAACAAACTCAACTCCTTCATTCTCCAATGAGCTGCTACTCTAAGGTCGAAGCTCTGCTAACACAATCGGCTTAAAATAAATCTGTTTTTAACCTGTCTCTTTAGCTGACAAGTTAAAAACAAAAGCTTTATTCCCAGTTAGTTTGTCTATGAGGCTTGGAAATGTCAAATGATGCCACATGCTAGCTATGCTAAAGCTACAAGTTAACGCTGTGACACTGTTGTAGCTATTTCTGTTAAGCTTTCATGCAAATGATTCTTTTTCTTTTTGATGTTTTGTTTTGTGCTTTATGGGGTTTTCTAACCAATTTTCCTGCAAAACTCTTAAATTTACCATGTATGAAGGTGCTAGCCAAATAAATTAGCCAAGCAGCTAAGTTAGCTTTGATAATCAGGTATCCCATGTACTGTATGTGTTGTTGTGGGTAGAAAATGCTATATTAATCCAGTTTGTCCCTGTTAAAATAAAACTTCTTCTTTCTCGTTGCCTAGGTTACCACCATCTTCACAGAGACGACGGCAGGTATGAACGTGAAGTCCAAGCAGTGGCTGGCGCTAGAAAACAAACGACAGCAAGCCCAGTCTACGGTGATGGAGACCAACACGGAATGGCAGCAGCTGCATCTGCGCGTCCACATGTTCACCGCCTGCGCCGCCATCAACCTGGAAGTGCTTCCCGACAAGCTCAACCCTTTGGTGCGGCCACTCATGGAGACGGTCAAGAAGGAGGAGAACACCCTGATCCAGGGTTATGCCGCTTCCTTCATAGCCAAGCTGCTGCGGCAGTGCGCCGTCCGCTCGCCGTGCCCCAACCCAAAGATTATCAAAAACCTCTGCGCTTCGGCGTGCATGGACCCCTCGGCCACGCCCTCGTCCGCTTGTCCCGTTCCCACAGCGCAAGAACAGGCTAAAGGTTTGGAGAGATCATTAATTAGAAAAATCAGAACATTAAAGCTGCAGTAAGGAACTTTTATAAACATGTTTTTTACATATTTGTTAAAACTGTCACCATATTGTAACAGTTTAACCCTTTGAGTCATAGTTTCAAATCTCCAATTGGATATTTTTGCTCATTTCAATTGTACGGAGTTCTTTAAACGTTCTGTGAGTAAATATATTTGTCCATTTTGTCATAACTGGAACTTTCGATATCTAGCAAGTAGGCCTGTCACGATAGCAAATTTTGCTGAGCGATTAATTGTCTCTAAAAATTATTGCGATAAACGATAATATTGTCTGAAGACCTTTTTACACTGATTTAATGGAAATGACGTAATAATGCATGTGATTTCCTGCCAAAGATAGTTGCACTTTATTTTCAAAAGAATATTTAACACTGGAGCTGATAAACAAAATAAACAAAACAACCAAAAACAAAATGGATTCTCAGTCTCCATTAACAAAAAATGTACTTGATAAAAACTAAACAACATAAAGCCAAAGTGGAAATAAATACTGCATTCAACCAAAAGAGTGCAGATTATGAAGTCTGTATATTATGTTGCCCTTCAGTAATAATTAGATTTAAATAGAGAAAATGGGCACATCGACTACCTGATGCAATAGTTCACACTACATGATTTTTTGCTCCTATTTTTCCCCTTATGACAATCTTAAAACGTTGGTCTTTCTAAGATTGTGTGGTGTGTTATTGTAGATCTTCGTTGCCGCTCCGATCCAAATCAGGGTTTTCCCCGACTGGGAGCTTAACTCAGCCTGTTGAATGTGACAGGCAGCCAATCAGAAAGCGCGGATTCTCCTCAGTGTTTTCTGAGGGGAAATTACGTCGGGGAATCCCAAACAGTTGACACGGCGCAACCCGAAGTCCAGCGGACATGGAAACAACATTAATGTTTATTCAACATGCAAAGAATATAGAAATGACAAGAGGAGGAGTTGGAGCGAAATTGCTACCGCAGTTGATAAACCCGGTAACTTTTCAGCTGTTCTTCGTTAACGTGACATAAATAGGTTCTAATGATTTTCATTCAGTCAGGACTTTACGCTGACACTAGCCACATGCATTGCAGGTAGATTGTAGTAAAGCATTGATTGATGCCTGGTTTTAAAATTAGTTAACTGGACTTGCAGCCATTATTTTGTGCCCATTGTTGGACACCACACGGCAGGAACGAATCCGATCGAACCGTTATACCTAGAATTTCTGTTGGCTAATGTGTGGTCTGTCAGGTTTTGAAAATGGGTCGACAATCGGCCGACAGCTCTAAGATCGTGTCGTGTGCGCTGGGCATTACACTAAGGAAATGAGGAAGGAGGGTCAGTGGAGAGCACCGGAGTTGAGCTTTTTTTCATTCGGTGTCATCAACAGAAAGAGAAAAAGGCCGGAAGAGACGATAATGCCAATAATTAAAATGACGTCGATAGTTTTAATTTATCGTACGATTTATCGTTTATCGCGACAGGCCTACTAGCAAGTTATTTTCGCAATTTACCGTCTATTAAAAGCATGCCCCTCATATTAGTTTCAATCCCTGCTACGGCGGGAGTGAAATTACCATAATAACACGATATCGGCTGGAAAGCGCAACGTCTCCCCTTTCAGAAACCCTTGGAATTTTTCAGATAGCGCAAAGTGTGGCGGAATTACGGTACTGCAAATTTGTCACTGACGCGTACGGCCTGGAAGGGTTAATATGAACCAGATAATCTGTGAACATATCGATCTCTTCCACATCCTCCCATCCTATTGCTATATACTCCTGACCAAAAACAACCAATCAGAGCCAGGAGGAGGAGCTTAGTGCTGTCAATCATCCTCATGCACAGATGGTTACAGAAAAACTGTTAATCTGCTATCATTAGTGGCTATGCTAACTAGTCTTAGGATTCACAATAAGTTCTGCAGAGATCAGCGCCACATGGAGAATGATTGACAGTGCTAAGACCCGCCTCCTGGCTATGATTGGTTGTTTCTTTTTAAAACATTTTTTATTTGAATTTTTATAGGAAATATTCATACATTTTTTATATTCCTAATAACGATAGAGATATAATTCACACACATAGTCCAAGTTTGCATGAGTTCTAATGGCTCGTAAATGAATAAACATTTGATTCAAACATTTAGATCAGAAATAAATGACCAAACAGATAAGAAGGCTAACAAAAAGAGGAAAAAAACACAAGAAAAATCCCAATTTTATTTCCACACACCAACAGTTTCTTTAATCTTATTTTCCAGAGTCACACAAATCTATATTTAATTTTCTTCATCTGAGTTTTGTATCTTTAACAAATGAATAAAATGAAAACCACACCTCCGCAAATTTTTATTGCTTCCCTTTCTGTCGCTAACATTTGTCTAATCCAAAATGCGGCACTCGAACTAACTGCTCTTTTCCAAAAGAGCGGAAAAGATTTTTCCTGACATGCAAAAGACGCATTGATTGGTTATTTCTAGTTAGCACTGGGAGATTATCAGAGATTAACTGTCTCATAAATATCTTTTTTTATAAAAGTTACATACTTCAGCTTTATTATGTGCAGCATTTCTGTGTCTCAATATCTAAGGAGGTGGGCTAGAAAGAGATGGCATGCATCACATAGTCAACAAAACCCAGGGGATCATCACTCTGTACCGCCACCAACGGGCCGCGTTTGCAATTACAAGTAAAAGAGGTCCGACACCGAAGGCGCCGAAAGCCCCGGTGACGGAGCTTCCTCCTGGCAGCACAATAAGCTCCGATAACGATGAGGTAAAGACGGACTCACGTTTTCTCACACGCATCAGCAGCAGATTCTCTATGAACTGTTTTCTTTCTTCTTTTTAAAGACCAAGAAGCAGTTTCTTGTTCAAAGACGAGGAGCGGAGTTTGCCCTAACGACCGTTGCTAAGCACTTTGGTGCGGACCTCAACAGGAGTCTGCCATACCTCTGGGAAAACACGGTGGGACCGTTGAAGGCGGTCACCAAGGAGAACCTTTGCATCGGTACGTGGGCCGTTTGGCTGTCAACGTAGTTTTTGCAATAAACTTGTATACAAGTAATATGTTGGTAATTTCATAATTATGCAGGTTCCAGATTTTAGGTCTTCAGGACTCAAAATCATAAAAGGAATTTGAGTCCGTTTTGTTTTGTCCAGTTTTCAGTGGTAAACTCTCCAGATTGCTTCAGTATTTGTTCTTCTGACCCAGGGTGTGTCCTGTTTGTGTTTTAGACAGGCAGGCCCAGCTGGAGAGAGGCGATGCGGCAGCTCAGGAATTGGTCAACTCTCTGCAAGTTTTGGAAGTCATGGCTGGAGCCATGGCGGGTGAACTTCGACCTTTGGTAAGACTGATGGTTCATTATCTCTCCTGTAGTGTCGTTTATGATGCTACCAAGCCCCTTCTGCTTTCTAACCAGTTCTTCCTCAGTCAGATTCGTCTCTGTTGGCAGATTCTGCACGGTTCTTTCCTGTGTTTTGGAACCACTTCAAGCGATTTGATTGGTAGCATCATTGGTGGACACCGCAACTTAAAACTGGTTGTGCTAACGCTGCAAAAACATAAACTATATTTAGTATTTCAAGTCTCACTTCTAGTGCAAATATCTTATTACACTTTTATCTTTTTAATAAGATATAGGAGCTTATTTTCAGTAAATAATGCCTTAACATTGGTGAAGAAGTACCAGGTCCAATCAGCAGATAAGTTAACTTATAACAAGACAATTTCCCTATGTTTTTAGTGAAATAATCTGCTAATGGATGAGTTATTTTTTTCCAATATTAAGGAATTATTTACTTAAAACAAGCTCCTATATTTTGCTGATAAGTTGCGTTTAAATTAGTTTAGTCTTAATTCAAGTTTACTAAGATATTTGCACTAGAAACAAGACAAAAATACTTGTTCCACTAAGAATGTGAGGAGGGGAATTGGAGCTGCTGCAAAACGTTTTCTCCCCCTTCAAAATAAGAGCATGAATATAAACCATAACTACATAAAGAATTAACAATTGATGTCTGAAACTTTAACTCAGATGTCAGATTTTACTTGATGGAAAATTTACAAAAAAGTCACAAAAAATTAATTTAGTGGAAGCTAAGTGTGCTGAATGTTTTCAAAATTAGAAAAAGCAACAAATAAGAAATTAGCTCTGTTATTGGCGCGTTAGCAGAAGCGTGCCGACCACGGGGAAGCAGATTGGATTCATTGATCCTCTGAATTTACATTACGATGGGGCAACCTGCAACACACAAATACACCGTGAGATTTTGGAGATTTTACATTCCTACCCAGTAAGGGAAACACCCTGCCAATGGAGACAACCCAACCAGACCAGAACCTTGACATTAACCGGTTATAGTGAGAACAGGCTTTAATCAGAAACTGCCTGCAATCCCAGTTACATGCTGCTGTTTTTGACCCAAATATCTCCAACCATTCACCTCTCCACTCTTATTCCTCCTAGTTACTGGAACACCTACCTCATTTGTTTACATGCCTGCAGCACCCGTACACAGCGGTGCGGCACATGGCCGCGCGCTGTGTGGGCGTGCTCAGTAAGATAGCCACACTGGAGACCATGAACAGTTTCCTGGAGTCTGTGCTCCACTGGTTAGCTGCTATCGACGACTGCACGAAACAGGAGGGCGCCATCGAAGCGCTGGCTTGTATCCTTCACTGAAATCAAGTCAAAGTTTATCCATCAACCACATTTTCAACAACCTCAGCTTACTAAAGTGATTCACAGCAAATAAAACCTTTCCCATACCAGATTCGATTTTAATTGATATTTACATTTTTTTTTATTTCTTTTCTAATAAAGAAATTACAAATTACACAATATATTTTCAGAAAGTTGCTTTTATTCCAATGATCCCTTTTGTGAGTTGGATTACGGACCAACAGGGCCAGACAGAATTTTTGTTTAATGACGAGAATATAGTCATAATATTAGCAGAATAAAGATGCAATTTTACCAGATGCATGTCTTAAAATTATGAGAAAAACATTGAAAAAAACGTAGGCCTGTCGCAATAAATCAGTTAATAAGATGGTTAATTAAAATGAGCTTAATAATTTACATTTGCGTGATTATTTTTTTCTTTCTTATGTCTACCAAAAACTGGACGATAGAAATCTTCAGTCTGCTGCTTTGCTCTCAAGATTGTCCTCTGGACAATTTTGTTTACAGAGACTTTATTATTTGTTTTATTTATTTTGGATATTTAAAATGTCTTCCTGTGTTAAATGTTTATTTAAATTTAAAGTTTATTTATATTCATTTATATTACTTGAAAATGGTCTCTAAACAACAATTTTATCTTTTATTGCGATAACTTCTGGGGCAATTTATTGTCCAGAAAAATTTACCAGGACACACTGATGTGTCACAATGTTACTCTGGTAATATTATGGCTTTATTCTTGTTTTATTTTAACTTTGTCTTGAATAATAAAAAAATCTTTGTCCACATAAATGGAAGCTGTAAAACACGCTTGTGGAACAAGATGGCCGTCATGGCGTGCTGACATCACTCTGAACTATGGAAACCTAAGGACTGGTGAAAAAAATCCACATTTTTCACAAATAAAACCTTGAAAAAACAAACATTGGATTAATCAATAAAATTGGATTTACACCAGTCAGATGTAAAGTCAACATTTACTCACAGCGTTGACGTTTGTTTTGGAAATGTTAGTTTTTTCTGCGTGTTTGTTCCCTTAACCAACGCTCTCCAGGTGTGATGGAGCAGCTGGACGTCGACATCGTTCCCTACATCGTGCTGCTGGTTGTTCCCGTTCTGGGCCGCATGAGCGACCCCAGCGACAGTATTCGTTTTATGGCCACTCAGTGCTTCGCTACGTTAATCCGCCTGGTGCCTCTGGAGGTACGTTCTTCTGGTTTATCAATTTAAATCTTTATTGTTGGTAAAAGAACTGAGAACTATCAAGTTACTTCATCATACTTAATCGCAGGCAGGAATACCAGACCCGCCGGCCATGTCGGCCGACTTGATCCAACAGAAAGCGAGAGAGCGTCAGTTTCTGGAGCAGCTGCTGGACGGCAGGAAGTTGGAGAACTATAAGATCCCTGTGCCGATTAAAGCCGAGCTCAGGAAGTATCAGCAGGTGAGCCGTTTGTCAGCTGTCTGAGCAGCAGATGAAAAATGAATTAGTTTGAAATGAATAAAGATATAAAATAAAAAGTAGAAACAGGAAAAAAGTGATTTCTTACTCACTTGGATAAGAAATAAAACAGACAGAGAGTTAAGGAGCTTAAACTACAAGTGTCATTTTCCAGAATTAGCTTTGTTGTTAACCTGCAGCACCGTTTGCTTTTCCAGTTGGATGAATGTGGACAGTTATCCTGTTGATGAAATGTATAGAGCATCATAAAAGTAAAAAAAAAGCATAATTTTCTAACTCTACTACAGTTTTACCTTCCACTAAACCTTCCCTGAATATTTGTGGATATTTATATTAAATCTTGTTTGGGTTTTTTTTAGCGAATTCATGTTTTATTTAAAAATAGAAGTTGAATAGAAACTGAATGAGTTCTACATTACGTTGTGATCTGAGTTTTACATTTTAAACTAAATGAGATTAACTTTTTGTAGATCAGGTTGTTTGGAGATTACGCCTATCTGATGTTAACACAAACCTGCTGCTGTGTCCTGCAGGACGGCGTGAATTGGCTGGCATTCCTGAACAAATACAAGCTGCACGGTATCCTCTGTGACGACATGGGCCTGGGGAAGACGCTGCAGTCCATCTGCATTCTGGCAGGAGATCAGTACCTCAGGTGCTCAGTTCAGGTTTATTTAATCAAGGACAGCAGTTAAACGATGTTACATGATAAAAACAAAGTAACTGTTGCTTTGAACAAAGGTTTTGTTGCAAAGAAAACAAAATTTGAATTAAAGACTCCCATCACACACACTCTGAATTACTACAACTTCTGCATCACACAACACAGTTCATAGATTAGTGGACAGAAAAACATCACTGTATATTTTTTACGATGCAAAACACTGAATTGCCTTGTTGCTGAAATTTACTACAGTGCGTCAGGTTTGTTGTCGCATAGCTATGATGCAGTGTTGGATGTTTGGGTTCATCTCCGCCTTCCCAGTGAGGCCAGCTGGCGGTGGAAACACTTTTCTGAATACGAGGGATTATGGGAGGTCAACGCACCGACTCCTGCCGTACCACTTAGTGGAAAAGAAACAGATTTTGTTTTGGGTTTTTTTGTTAAAAGAGCTTATAAATTATCCCCACTTTCAATTTGAGCACATTTACAGCTCCCCTACTTCTTCATCACAATCTGTCATGTTGCACGTTTTCACACCTGATAGTCCAGTAAACTCGGTCCAGTTGGAGACTTAAATTTCAACAGTTGTTCCATTTTCACTGCATTATGTGAAACAAACCAAAAACTTTAAAAAAATAAAATAAAACAACTGTTGCACCAAATACCAGTGAAGGAAATGACACAAAAGCCACAGAGGAAGTCAGAATTTATCTGGAGCCATTTCTCCTGCTAGCACTAAACTAGAGCGTTTGTTTTGGTTGTATTTACCCAGAATGCCCTGCGTTGTAGTCTACTACCTGCTTCTGGAGGGGTCTCTGTTGCGTTTGGCGTTCACATATGCATTCAAACCATATCAGAGTTCACTTCAACCAAACAGAGACAGAGGTTTGCAGGCGGACCAGAGTTTGTTTTTTTAGTTTGACTGTGCGTTCACACTTCCCCAATAAACCAAACTATCCAGGGTAGCAAACCAGAGTTTGATTAAACACTCAAGTTTACCTGAAGCTTATAAACAAAACATCCAACTCCTGTTTCCATGGCTACAAATTCCCATAAAGGTCTGAGCTTTCTAACGGCTCTGAAATGTAACTTCATTCATTGAGATCTCATTTATGAAAAATGCTTCTTCTGTCCGTTTTTGAAGCTCTGATGCTAACTTTGTGCTTTTCAGGGCTCAGGAATATGCGAAGACCAAGGCAGCAGACTGCAGCCCCCTGCCCTCGCTGGTGGTGTGTCCGCCCACGCTGACGGGCCACTGGGTGGACGAAGTGGCCAAGTTCTGCTCCAAAGAGTTCCTCAACCCGCTGCACTACACCGGACCTCCCACGGAGCGAATGCGGTGAGCATCCATCAGCTAGCCGCAGGAGCATGACTCAGGCTTACCCTGCAGGACTGAACAAGCAAGGAAAGCGTTTGTCTTTTTTTCATAAAGCCAACACTTGGATGACTAACCAAGGCCTTGCGTTTCAGGTTGCAGCATCAAGTGAAAAAACACAACCTTGTAGTCGCTTCTTATGATGTCGTGCGGAACGACATCGACTTTTTTAGGTGAGGATCCTCCAAGTCTCTTCACATTTTACGTAGAGCAGGGGTGTCTGAACTTTTTGCCAAAATTGTAGATTCAAATGTAAAAAAACCTCCACCTAAAATCAAGCAAATGAAGTAGACTGATATTTATTGTAGAGCAAAAACTTTAAAGGGATTTTGAAATCTCTTTGAAAATACCTTTAAAATTAAAATAGTAAATTTTGCTCCCTTTGGTAAAAGGAGTAAATTTCTGCCAAAAACTCAGATATTTTCTAGAAAAACATTTGAATTTCAGAAAGTCTTTTGTATACATTAATGTCAAAAATTTTTCCCCCTTGTAAATCTTCAACTTTTAGAGCTCAGAAATTCCTTCTTTTTTCTAGAAAATTTCTGAGATTACTCTCAAAATTAGTTTTTTGGCAGAAATGTACTACTTCTACTTTAATTTTGCCTGTTTGCTGTATTAAAAAGAAATGCATCTAGTTTTCTATTTCTTTTGGGTTTGATTGAATAAATTTCAGTAATAACAAGATTTGGGTCACTTTCTATCAAACCGTTTGCTAGATTTAGTGAAGTTTAAGAAAGAATAACAGATGATTCACAGCAAAGTTGGCTTTTCAAGTAAAGTTAAGTTTGGTTTAAACGTGGTTATAAAAGGATAAATACTTTGTGTTGTACTTTACATTTTCCCGTGTAAGAAAATTATGTAAATTATTACAAACTAAAAGTCTCCATGTGCATCTAAATTTGTATCATTTTTGAACTGCAGTTTTGGCCGCAGAAAATAGTCTAAGGGCCACAAATGGCCCCGAGCCGCATTTAGGAAACTTCTGGCTTAGAATTATTCCATTACAACAAAATGTCTGTTTTTTATTTTTTAACAGAAATATAAAATTTAATTACTGCATCCTGGATGAGGGTCATGTGATCAAGAATGGGAAAACCAAACTGTCCAAAGCCATCAAGCAGCTAGCGGCTAACTTCAGGGTCATCCTGTCGGGAACGCCCATCCAGGTGAGTCCTCAGAGGAAGCATCGGCTCCCCCTGGTGGATCCACTGAAACCCTGCGCTTCCTCTGCAGAACAACGTCCTGGAGCTCTGGTCGCTCTTCGACTTCCTGATGCCCGGCTTCCTGGGAACAGAACGCCAGTTCGCCGCTCGCTACGGGAAACCCATCCTGGCCAGCCGCGATGCCAAGAGCTCATCCAGAGAACAGGAAGCTGGTAAGTCGTGTTCCCAGAATGCAACGGTCCAACGCAGCCTGGAACAATAATTCAGGTTGAATAAAATGACTGAAGGGTTGGAGAGGAGAAGGGGAAACGTTGTCTAAACCTACCAGGATGCCTGTCGGCCTTCCTTCTTTCCTTTCTTTCCTTCCCTTCTGATTCCTGTCCTTCCTTCTTGCTTGCTTTCCTTCATTCCCTTTAGGGCTGTTGTAAACAAATATTTTAGTAATCGAGTAATCTATCGATTATTCTTACGATTAATTGAGTAATCGGATAAAAAATCAAACATTGGTAAATCTAGCATAACAGCAGTATTACTATCACATATCAACGTCAGTCCAATTTTTCACAGTTGAGCTTCCCTAACAATAACTTTTCTATAGTTTAGAAAATTAACCTGAAGAAAAGTTATACAAAACTCTGAAATTATATTCAATTTAATAATAAAGAGACAAGCTCACAAATACTAAAAAATGTCTGTAATCCAGCTTTTTGTTAATGTATTCATCTTCAGTCAGTTTAATAGATGAACTCTCACCTTGCCCAGACATTTATAGCTTTGTGTTTATGTTAGCGACGGGATTTGACTCCTTCGTTCTTCACACACAGAAACTCATCTACCAGCTACGTGCCGCCACCATGAGCTCCGCCACACATTTGTTGAGACCGGGATGATATGAAATAAATTTTCCAGTTCGTCCGTAAAGCTACACATAGGTTAATCATCTAATGCGCAGCCGTCCGCAGTGTTCAGTCTATCCGCTCACCTGCATAAATACACCTTCAACGCTCGTTCGCTCTGAACACCAGGCAGCAGCTCCGGGAGGAGAAAAGCTGCCGTACTCCAGGCATCGCGCCAGTCATTTTAAGGATGCATATTGGTCTCCTGAAAAACGACAAAGACCGAGACATTATCATGAATCAATAAAATCCTCCCAGGCCGAACTTGAAAACTGGACGTTATGCTGCTAACGCTTAGCTTTCGTCAACAACTCAGGCAGAAGTGAGCAACACAAGTAATAACCCGGCCGGAACGCGGTGCGCTGAATAAATAAACATAAATTAACAAAGCTTCGAGGCAGATACATTTTCCTCGAGGAATTTTAATAATCGAGGTACTCGAATCACTCAAGGAATCGTTTCAGCCCTAATTCCCTTCCTGCCTTCCTTACTGCTTGCTTTCCTTCCTTCATTCTTTTTCCTTTTTTCCTTCCTCTCTTCCCTCCCTCATTTGATTCCTGCCCTCCCTCGTTTCCTTGCCTTCCTTCCTTCCTTCATTGCCTTTCTTCCTTCTGTTTTATTCTTTAGAAACTGAATTTGTTTATAAATGTTTAATGTAGAAATTGTGAAATTTCGTCATGAATGTTGTAGAGAAACTCTTACATTTGTCTTTTCAGGCTAAAATTTAACTTTATCTTTTAAACTGCTGATGCGTTTCTCCTCCTGCCAGGCGTCCTCGCCATGGAGGCTCTTCATCGGCAGGTTCTGCCGTTCCTTCTGAGGAGGATGAAGGAGGATGTGCTCCAAGACCTTCCTCCTAAAATAATCCAGGACTATTACTGCACTCTCAGCCCTCTGCAGGTACGTGGGCTCTCTCCGTTAGTTATTCACTTTTAAATACTTAAATGTAGAATCACTTAAAGAAATCCAACATGTTCCACTACCGTTCTAGATAATAGAAAGAGCTGAAATGTGTAAAACAGCAGCTGGTGGGATTTGGGGACCTCTTCAGGCCAGACTGAAGATTGCAGTGAACAGAAAACTGCTTTTTGTCCCATTTGGGACAAAAGTCTCAGATCAGCTGGAAAAACACCTGGGAGTTAAACGCAAATTAGTTTTCAGGTTGTTTCCAGCAGGGAAACGAAATCGTCCTGCATATTTTACACATCTTCGATTAAAATAAGTCAGTCCTTAGAACCAGACCGGCAGCTTCTCTCCATTTTTCACTTCTACTCTCCTTTCTGACTTCCTTCCTTTTGTCTTTCTGTCCTTCCTTCCGACTAACCTTCTTTCCTTTTCTTGCCTTCCTTCCTTCTGTCCTTCCTTCCTACCTTTGTTTGCAGGAGTCAGGATTGTAGGATGCGTTCAGATGTTCAGACTAACATTTATTCACCTTTATTTGTTTCCACTCATTTTCTCTGAAGTTCTTCATTCTGTTGCCTTCAAAATGCTCAACATGCAAAATGTCGCTTTTTCTTTTTTGTTCTCTTCTTGTCTGATCTGTTAAAACCCTGAATGCTCTCACAGGTTCAGCTCTACGAAGACTTTGCGAAGTCTCGAGCCAAAGCCAGCGTGGAGGACAGCATCTCTGCAGCCTCCGGTGAGGAAGAGGAGAAGCCCAAGCTGAAGGCTACGGGTCACGTCTTCCAGGTACCGAGACTTTTTTTTAATGCAAACGTCAGTTTATCGTAATAGACATGTGATCAATATCAATAGAAAAATTAATGTTTTTATGGAACCTGATCATTTCACTGGAGCCTGTTCCAGAGCCACATGGCATTCTGGGGGATGTAGGCAGAGGAAATATTGGAGAAGAAGTTTACCGAACTGAATATAGACCCGAACTTTAAAGCATTTTTGTATGTGAGAATGGTCTAGTCGAAGTCCAGATTTAAAGTTAATTAAGAATTTGAACTTTAACTTTCAAGTCTTGCAACGTCAGACGCTCTTTGACTGATCCTGTCCGTTCTTTTTCTTGCAAAGATTTTCATGCTTTTCAGATCATTACTCTACAAAAATTGTCATTTTCCTTTACGTTTGTGAATTAATCGTATTTATCATTTATCTTAATTTATTGTCACAAGAATTTTGATTTATTGCTGTCACAATAAATTCCAGTTAATGTTTGAAACTTCAAAACTGTCCGGATTGTTAGATTTACTATTTCATCCAATGAAAGTATCAGTAAATTTGTCAATATGTGACTAGTGATACAAGTGATATTTTTGTGACTGGTGTCCTGAAGAAGTGGGAATATTTTTCAAGTGCAATACTTGTGTTTGTCTTCTGTGACCACAGTTACTGTCATGCAGCCATAGTGTTACCTAAAAAACAAGCAATAATTGGTTATCTTCACGTTTATCGTACCACAAAATATTGCAGTAAAACTTTAAGTCCAAATCGCCCACCGTTATTTTCCTACTGCTCCAGATTTGAGTTGGCTGCTGCATTGTGTTGCTTTCTGTTGTGACCGCGCTGTAACCCGACTTCCTGTCCTTCAGGCGCTGCAGTACCTGCGGAAGCTCTGCAACCACCCAAACCTGGTTCTGACGCCGCAGCATCCGGAGTACAATCGCATCACGGATCAGCTGGCGTGTCAGAACTCCAACCTGCGCGACATTCAGCACGCGCCGAAGCTCTCTGCTCTCAAACAGGTAGAGTGCTGAGGCACCGTTACGTGTTTTTTTTTCTTTTTTTTTACGTCGGTGCGGTTCTGACGTGCTCTCGCTCTCCAGCTGCTACTGGATTGCGGTCTTGGCGGCGGCGGAGGAGCGGAAGGCGGGACGGAGGCGGTGGTGGCGCAGCATCGCGTTCTCATCTTCTGTCAGCTGAAGAGCATGCTGGACATCGTGGAGCACGACCTGCTGAAGCCCAAACTGCCCACTGTCACCTACCTGCGGCTGGACGGCAGCGTGCCGGCTGGCCAGCGCCACTCCATCGTCTCCAGGTACGCCACCTGCGTCAAACATGAGGCTCTGGGGCCAAGTCCGGATCGCAGCAGCTTTTTATTTGGCCTTTCTATCAATCAGTACCTCCAGTTTTTCACAATTCTGCAAAAATCCAAACAAAATCAACACATTTTCTTGTACAAATGCCACTTTATTGTAAATCTTCCATAAAAATTGTCAAAAATCTTGTTTAAGTGATTCTAACTCCCACCTGCAGGTGACAGTAGTTCTTACCTTAACAACTCTGCTGCCTCAGTATTACTTGCGTCAAGTTAAAGTCCATGATCAAAGTGGCGAGTAACAAAAAGTCACCTTTAACATCATATAGAAATGCAAATATTTAGAAGTTGGCAACAGAAAATTTGATTTTCATTGCAAAATATTAGGGACGATTTCATGATCTTGATATGACCCAAAATGAAAATGAGTTGCATTACATCAATTAGTTCCTTTAGTCTCACAATTCTGAAAAACATAGATTTTAGTGCACTAATGAATAACTGTTTATTTAAAATAACTGTTTAATAAAATTATTGGGTTTAGTGATGCCAATTTCCACCTGCAGGTGGCAGTATTTCTTACGTTTACAACTCTGCTGCCTCTGCATTACTTGAAGTCAAGTTACAGTCCGTGATCGATGTGGCGAGTAACAAAAGAATCAAGTTTAACATAATACAGAAATGTAAATATTTCTAAATTTGCACCAGAAGATCTGTGTATTTGATTACAAAAACTCATAACAACAATCGCAAACTCCTGGAAGGATTGATCAGTGTGAAAAGATGTAAAATATTTAATATTAAGAAGTACTTATTGAATGCAAAGACAGCTATTCATTAATATTTTAAGAGTTTGTTAATGTGCTTTATCAATATATTCTGGTGCAACCTGCCCTTTAAGAAGATGCAAGATCTTGATATAACCCAAAATGAAATGAGTTTGACCCGCCTGAGGTAGAAGAACAAATCCTCAGTTTGTTGATGGGTTTATAACTAAGGCTGATCATCGTCGTCTTCTTTTCTGTTCCTCAGGTTTAACAACGATCCCTCCATTGATGTTCTGCTGCTCACCACCCATGTCGGTGGTCTGGGTTTGAACCTCACCGGCGCAGACACTGTGGTGTTTGTGGAGCACGACTGGAACCCCATGAGGGATCTGCAGGCCATGGACCGTGCCCATAGAATAGGACAGGTACTGCTGCGGGACGCTCTATGACCTCTCATAGAAAATTAGAAAGGGGAGAGACGTGACGTTTGTACTTCCATTTCAGTTTCTGCTGCTTCTTAAAACCTCCTAAGCTCTTTAAAAAAGCACCCAGCTGTTTTTTAACAATAAGTTAATGTTGCCTAGCAACAAAAGCTGAGCTCCAGTATGTTTGGTCAGCTGGTTTTACCGCTGTAGGTGCTGCACAATGGCTGCTGGAAAAGACAAGTGTTACAATCCAGAGCCTCTTGCTGAAGTCTTGTTGGTTGTGCAGGAGGCTCCACTTCTGCTTCTCACGGTTGTACGGTTGTATAATTTCATATGTTTGCAGACATTTTTACGTGCGAGTGACAAGATGCCCTAAAACAGCTAAAGTCTCGTCATCTAAGATTGATTTTTGTGCAGAAAATGTAAAGAACAAGTTTTGTTTCACCCATTGACCTCTCCTAGCCTGTTGAAGGAAGCATGAAGGGTCACCTCTAAGGCTCACCTTCTACATCCTGTCGTCTGTGTTGTGCAGAAACGGGTGGTGAACGTTTACCGGCTGATTACGCGAGGCACGCTGGAGGAAAAGATCATGGGACTGCAGAAATTCAAGATGAGCATCGCCAACACCGTCATCAACCAGGAGAACACCAGCCTGCAGAGTATGGGCACAGACCAGCTGCTCAACCTCTTCACTCTGGACAAGGTGACTGGAGATGGAAACACATTTGCTGAATTTGTTCTGATGTGACGTAGCGAATCACAGTCCAAACCTCCGGCGCAGAGGGGAGGGCTGACAGCCCGGAGCGGCCAGTCGCTCCAGAGTGGGATGGGAATAGTAGAACACTGCCATCCACTGGTGGTGGTCTGTGCCTTACCAGAGGCATGAAGATCTAAGATTTTTAGTCCAACCCTCTAGCTTGGAGAAGATGACTCCATTTTTCTGAGATGTATAGTCCTCTACTTTATGTTTATTACAGCCATTCGTAGCATCAACAGCTGAAGAAATCGAGTTGATTTGTTCCACAAGAGTAGAAAGTGAGACTTTTGACACGTCTCTGCAGATCCCGCATATTCTGGACATGAACTGTTTAGACTTTCACATTCAGATTAACACTACAGAAACTGTTTGCAAAAACAAGACAGTTTCTTTCCCCAGTTTGTTTCTCTGAGTGTCCAGATGAATATTGTCTCGCTATTTGGACTAATTCATCCTTTTGGTTTTGTTTCTGGATTATTTCAGGATGACAAGAGTGACAAAGGAGAGCAGTCGTCATCGACCTCAGGGAAGGCGTCCATAAAGTCTGTGTTGGACGGCCTCGGGGAGCTGTGGGACCAGCAGCAGTACGACTCTGAGTACAACCTGGACAGCTTCATGAACTCGTTGCACTAGCACTGTTAGGACTCCGTTCAGTCATCTACAGGCCAAGCAGGACCTGGCCAGGAGGGGAAAATAGTAAAAATGGATCAAGGTTACAGTAGAAGTCAAACACAACCAGATCAGGAACTATTCGTACATTGTAATGCTCTTATTAATTTGAAAGGTCTAGAGTTACAGAGCTGCTCCAAGACTCAGTCCTCTTCCTGAACTTTTTTTTTTTTACGTTGACAGTAAGTGAACCCGACCGTCACAGACCAGTAAACCAGAGCAAGCGACAAACATCTCCAGTGTTGAATTGCGTCGTCGTCAGTGGGTGCTGCTCTCACCTTTCAAGCACATGTATTATAATTATAGCTCTAATTTATAGCCGCGGCAGCAGAAGCTCGCTCTTTTCGCACTTCACCTTCCAGAGGATATTCAGTGTTATCTGCTAATGCAACATGTCACAAAGTCTTAAACTGAGCCCTGCCTGTCAGCGCTTCTCTGACCCACACGGTTTGGATCACAAAGGGAACCCAGGTGGCTGTGACGAGCCCAGACTGGTACCTGAAAACTTGGCCCAAAGTGTTTTAAAAAGGAACTGTAGACTTGTACATATTTCTCTAACTGCTGCTTTTTCTTTATGATAGTGGAATTGTAATAAATTCTGCAAACCTTGAATGTTGCCCTTTTTTTCTGTTTGTGAAAGCCATGTCAAACTTAAGGTCCGTGGGCCAAATCTGGCCCGCCAGGAGTTTTCATGTGGTCTGTTACAGAGCTTACAGTTGTGCTTAAATATAATTTTACTAATCAAATCAGAAGGTTTATCGGTGCCAAATTACATCAAGGTGAAAAGATGTTTAATTTCAAGAGGTTTTCATTAAATGCAGAGAACTTTCCTCCTTCAGCTCCTTCAGACTAGCCAACAGCAATTAGCAAACACCTGCTGGAATTGTGCATCTCCTGAGCTCATTATACAAGCTACTTATTGAAATGCTAATAAAAATGCTCTTAAAGGGTTAATAGAGGAGCCATGTTGTGATGACTTCCTGAAGGCGGAGCTTCAGAAAGAGCAAGCGTTCTTAAAGAGACAGAGGCCCGATTTTAAATCAAAAAGCAACATGTACTGTATATACATGTTACATGTATATATACTGTATGTATATATATATATATATGGGATTTTTAAAACTAATGTTCTAAAATAGCTCTTAAGTTCCTGGAACATAACACCGCCCCTTTAAAAAAAGTTTATCAATACTTTCTGCCACAACCATCCCTTTAAAGATGATCTTTATTTTAACCTGCCCTAAAATGAAAAGCATTCACTCTGTTGTTTACATTTATCTTTATTATATCTTAATATATTGGTACCTATCTTCTTATGCACATTTTATGCTATTGCAACTGTTAAAATATTCTGTTTTTGCTCATTTGAAAATCTCAAGAATTCTGCTAAATTCAGCCAAAACATTGCTCTCTTCTCAAAGCCAACACCTTCTGCCTACTTTCAGCTAGAAACTCAATTCAAAGTTTAAACTCCTCACGCGGCTTTAGACTATCTTCAGATGATTAAGCTTTTTGATGTCTGCTATAGTTTGTTTTTTTTTATAAATCACAATTTAAGTTTTATGGATTTTTTTCCAGGTTTTCAATAATGGAATTCTTCAGCTGCCACATTGTGCACGCTCTTAACTGATGCTTTTATTCAATTTTCATGAACAAAACTCTATTTGTACAAATTTCAATCTACAGAAGTACTTAATGCCCCAAAATGTAGCCACGAGTTTCTGCTTTGAGGAAATATAAGCATCATTGTTGCAGGTTTTATGGTTTCCTTTGAAACACTTCTTGAGCGCAGTGGCCGCTAGATGGCAGTGTCTCCCATTTGAGAACATGATCGTATCAGTGAAATTTGTAAAAAATATATAATAGAAAATAGATTAATTTATTAAGCTTTAAGCAATGGAAAAGAAGCTCTATCTGTAATTTTGTGGCTAAATTCTGTCATAAATGTATTTATAATGATTAGTTATAGTGTTAGCTTTTTAAATTTGAAAAACTAGGTGTAATTTTTTTTTCCAGTTTTAATCGAGTTTTTTGTAGACTTTTTTTTTCCCTTTATTCCCTCCAGTTTTGGATACTATCCAGCAGGAAATATATATATATATATTTTAACTTTTGTACAACTACGATGCAAAAGCAAATGAGGTGGATAAGCAGAGCTAGCCAACAACTGATGACATCGTCCAGGACAGTGGTTCCCAAAAATGTTCTGGGCTCCCCTATGCACATCATTCAACCAGACATAACCTATACATGTACTTTGTTTTCAAACTCCACTGACGTTTATTTCACACTTCTGGTTGTAACAAAACTACAAACCCTCTTTATTACAGTGAAACACTTTTGTGTAACTGTTTTTTAAAATATTTTTATTATTCATCCATACCGCTTCCCCCCCTGCAATGGCACTGTGCCCCCTCTAGTGGGCGCGCCCCACACTTTGGGAACCACTGATCCAGGACATGACACTATAGAAATATAATCTGTGCTGCCCAGATATCTAGCTGTTAGCATATCATGATAGTCATGAATCACACAGCAACAATCTTCAGTCAGAGGCCTTTTCAGATTTGTTGCAGGACTGACTGCTACTGGAGTTTCTTCTTTCAAGCATCACAATTGACTTTTTCTTTAACATTTAAGGAATTTGATTAAATTAAATATTTTAGTTTTTGTAACATTAGCAAAATTTTTTATTTATACTTCAGTATTGTTTTATTCAAATACAGCACAAATATTTTTCTTTCTGCCAGTTTTCCTTTATTGCCCATTCATTTGTTTACATTATAAACCACTTATACATCACCAACCACCAATCTCTTCCTTTGAGTAGTTTTTTTTTTTACTTTTGTAGATCATTTTCACACTAATGTAAGCATCAGCAAGTTAACACATAAAGCTCAGCATTTCAAGAAACAAGACAGTTTAGTAACAATAATACAAAGGGATTTTTCAGCTTCCAAAAAAAATTAAATTAAGAATTAGCATCATAAAATTAATTTATCCAAAGTAAAAATACAAAATAATATTAATGACATGACCAGATATGAAGTCTGTAAAGAAACAAAATATATGAAATTAAAAAAAAAGTAAATATGTTTGAATTCCTCTTTTTTTCTGCAAAACTCTTAAAAAAAAGAAAAAGAAAATTTATCAGTACAAAGGCTACATTACTACTGGAAGGTACTAGCAGGTAGAATAGGTAAATACACAGTAGAAAATGATTTTAGTGGATCACAATGCTTGCAATGAAAATTATTTCGCAATAAGATTTTATACCTCTTTTTCTCGTTTTCTTCTTTTCTACAAACGGTACAGAGTATTGCACATTACGACAAAGAATCAAGGTTGTTAGCCTTAAAAAGGAGGAAGGGGGCGGGGCTAATTCAAGTCTCGCGTGAACAGAAAGGCCACCAGTCAAATTGATGCACATTGGGGGCTTTCAATCAAGCTACAGGTGAAAACATTTGTGTCTGTTTAGTGTTAAAAAATAACATTCTTCTCTTTTTCTGTGACCAGTGACTTTCAGAAGTCTTTTTGTTTCTCCCAACTACGTCAGGACAGCAAATCAATTCTTCTTTTTTAATTTATTCTCTCATTTATTTTTTTACAAAACAAAAAGAAAAAAAAACGGGAGCACATACTTTTAGAAAACATAAAAAACGTATTTTTTAAAAAAATAAACAGGAGATCTTTCACAACTCTGGTCAGCATAGATGATTGGTTATAAAT
This sequence comes from Xiphophorus maculatus, assembly GCF_002775205.1. Classification (NCBI taxonomy): domain Eukaryota; kingdom Metazoa; phylum Chordata; class Actinopteri; order Cyprinodontiformes; family Poeciliidae; genus Xiphophorus; species Xiphophorus maculatus. The sequence continues at coordinate 3,589,351 of NC_036464.1, read as the reverse complement.
ATTAATAAAAAGTGGGAAATTAGCTTTAATTTCTTCTCAGAGCACCTGATATTTGAGCTTTCTGCTCTCTCAACCAATTAAACCAGTGGGACTCCTTCTTCTAAACCAGTAAAGTAGACCCTACTATCACTACGAACATTATATTATTTATAAAGCTTTAGCTCCTTCATTGACTCTCTTTAAAAAAAATAAATTCTTAAAATAAAAACATTTAAAAAAATCATCTCTCTTGAATAATTAAATTAATATATATTTGTCCATCTGAATAAACTTAGAAGATGTGTTTCTCTCCTAATATATGTCAAAACTGAGGTATTGCAAAGGATTTTTTTTATCAGTCTTTTCCAAAAAGAAAACAAAAACAAAAAAAACTGCTGACTGTTGCAAACTGTTTTCAGATACAAAGTATAGTGCACAACAAATACAGGAAAAATAATAAAAAATAATAATAGAAAACTGGGTAAAAAGGAGGCAAAGAAATGTTTGAAAAAATAAAAACTCTCCCCAGAATTCATTTGTTATTATTCGTCAGAAATAATATCTCTTCTGCTCAAGTCCAATTAGTTTTTCTTAAACAGAAACACAAAAAAATGTCCGTCCAAAAAACGCAGGAAAAACAACAGTTTACGACTGAAAACAGCTACACACACACACACACACAGTTACGTTTCCGTCACCATCATCGTTTCTTTTTCAGCTTTTAATGGAACCCAAAAATATATAATGTCCACCTTTATTTTTATTTCATTTATTTAGCAGGTCCGATACTTCAAGCTTTGCAGGAGACAAGAAAAAAAAAGATTTTAAAAAATAAAAAAATCTGGTGATTGCGTCACACATCTTCATCTCCGCCATTTTCCCCAATTTAAAAAAAATATATATATATCAGCATGTGTAAGGGCTCAGTTGATCAATCTCAGATCTCCAGTAGCTTTATGGGGGTTTTCCGCTTATTCACGCTCCAAAATAAAAATAAGACAAACAAGTGAGCTCTTTGGTTGCGTCATGACGTAAAAACGTTTCTGTCAAGAGTTGGAACGAACAATAAAGTTTTGCGTGCGTGAACAATATAGTTTTACGTTTTCGTTTTTCAACCCCGCTCACATTATTGTCTTCTCTTCAGGTCAGATTCGAGGTCTTCGGCCTGAAAACCCTCCGTCCCAGGTGTGTGTTTCCGTGTGTATCCAGACGTGAATCAGTGAGAACATTTTACATTTATATAACCGGCGGATATACGTGTGCATGTGCTAGCTAGTTTATGAAGTTTCACAGGACTTCTATGTCGGACACTGACGACAGTTAAAGCGAATCACAGTACTAGGCAGGTCTAACTACGTACAGTATAAAAAAATAAAATAAAAAGAAAGAAAATTGCACATTTATAATCAACAATCACCGCAAATAAAGTACTTCACCTATTACAGGTTTTAATTGTAGTCCTACACTTCATTTGTGAGTAATATTAGCTTTAAAACCGTCGTCGTCCTGATCTGCTCGCGCGGCGTTGCTATGGTTACCTGTTTTCGTCCAGCGCCGTGCGAAAAGTATTCACACCGCTTTAACGTTTTAAAAATATTTCCCTCGCATCAAAATCACGTGTTTTAATGGGATTTTTATGTGATTGCTCAACAGAAAAAAAGGTTTAGAACAAACGCTGCCATCTTTACTTTGATCGCCCTGAATGAAATCCAGTGTTACCTAAATATTAGCGTCCAGCTGGTTGTAATTTTATTTCAGGCCTCAAATGGTTTTTTTAGAGAATAATATGAAAAAAATCAGCAAGAAAAACTGTTTAAAGAAAGCAACAAAAAGTCTGGTTTGTAGTTTTCCAAATTATTTGGGACACGTCAAACCAGAGCACCGACTTCAAAGTGTTCGCTAAGATCAAAGATTAACTTTTTTTTGGCCTACAAGCTAAACTTTATCGGAGGAAAACCGATATTGCAGTTTCCAGCGTGAAACACGGTGGTGGCAGCATCACGCTTTGAACAGAGTTCACGGAAAACTTTCAAGATGCTGCAAAAGCTTGAAACTTGAGCAGAGATTCACCCTCCATCATGACAACAATCCTATAGATCAAAGCACATTTGTTTGTTAGGATGGCCTAGTCAAAGTTCAGACCTAAATCCAACAGAAAACTGTGGAAAGACTTTTAAAAAATTGATGTTAACATTGGTATTCGCCGATATTAATCACTTTTTTAAACATATCGGTATCGGCCCAATAAATAAACCAAAGTCAATATTTATTTTCATCATATTGACTTTTGGTTTTGGCTCATTTCTTTTAAAGGTGTCAAAACGGTAGAGAAATATTTATGATATACTATGTGTAATATTGGTAAATATCGGTTATTGGACGTAAATGCAATATTAATATTGATATCGCTATCAATCCAAATTTTTATATCAGTGCAGTGCAAGGGTTCAATTTAAATGTGAAAATCTGAGTGACGCACTAAAAAAAGTGGCACACTGCAACACCACCAAATCTTACCAAGTATTTTTGCTCCAGTTTCTAGTGAAAATATCTTACTACTTTTGAAATAAGAAAAAATATAATTTACAAGTAACTTTTCAACAAGATATAGAGGCTTGTTTAAAGTAAATAATTCCTTAATATTAGTGAAAAAGTACTAGTTCTATTGGCAGATTATTTGACTAACAACAGCCCCTGCACTGTTACCTAGCAACGCCAGCCAAGCCAGGCCCGTTACCTAGCAACCCAGTTCTAGTTCCACTGGCAGATTATTTCACTTTTAACATGGGAAAAATGTCTTGTTGTGAAAAAAAATAATCCAACAATATTAATGTATATTTAATTTAAACAAGATCCTATTTCTTGTTGAAAAGTTACTTGTAAGTTATTTTTTTCTTATTTTAACTAAGATCAAAAATACTTGGTAAGATTTTCTGGTTTTGCAGTAACTGTGGAGAAACATTCAGATATCTGAGGGCCGGAATATATTCCATTGTTCCCCTATTGAGATTTTTAATTTGCAAATTTCCCCCACTACATAAATTACTTTCCATTGCTCTAATTTGATAAAATCCCAGTAAAACACCATCAAGTTTTCAGTGATCTGATGCATGAATCCTTCAGCAGGGTGCAACACGACTTGCAGTGCGTTGTGCAAAACATGGCCAGAATGAAAATAAAAACAAAAACCTGCAGACATGATACTGAAAAAGTGTTTTGCATGCAGCAGCCTGACTAGAACATGCAGTTAGGGGCGACCCTTGACCTCAAAACGTCGGCCATCGTTGCCTGAGACAACTTGTCGTCCTGAAACGCCGGCTGCTTCTGAATTCCTCGCTGGGAAAATAAAATAAAGTACTTGTGGTATCTGTTCATACCATGGGATTTAGCAGCAAAGCTCCCGCAGCAGTTACATTTACATTACACTAAAAAAATTATGTTGTTATAAAAATAAAGACCTAGATATCAAACGCAAACTAATCTGATTGTGAGGTATTAACATTTACAGAGAATATATCAGTTGTTTTCAGAGCTGGTAATTGTTGCTACATCTGATGCCGCCTAACTTCTGCATTTATTCAATTAGCCTTTGGTAGTTTTTAAATTTATTTATTCTTCTTTATGTTTTTAACTAGGGGCGACGTAACTACAGCTGTTTCAAAGTAAGTGCATGCTCCTTTTGCATAAAATTTAAACCATCTATTTAACGTCTAGATAACTACAAAACAAAAAAATAGAGCTATATGTATTTTTAAATACGTGAGCGGTCCCGAGGGGGGACATACCGAACCATCCTGTGTGTGTGTACGTGTGTATGTGTGTGCGTTATAGTGAGACTTTGTGCCAAAGTGCAAATTGTAAGCCGGTGGAGTTTTTTCCCCCCCACAAAGCTTTGACAACGAGTTCAGAACCGAGAATCTGATCCGTTTCGCTTTTTTTCCCACGTCGGGTGGAGCCGGCGGGAGCTGTTTTCATTTGTCCTTCTTCATCTGGGTTGAGGATAGTGCAGATCCGTGATCCCCCGCTGACCCCGCCGCCCTCAGCTCCAGCGGAAGGAGACGTGTCGAGGGCGGTCGCCGCCCTCCTTCACCAGCGGCTTGTGGAACTCACGGCCGGCCCGGGAGTGGATGCTGGCCCAGCAGAACTCGCAGTAGTACTGCAGGCAGGTGACGTTGGCACAGAAAAACGGGGCGAACTTGCCGCCGCAGCGCGCGCCCTGGCACTCGTCGCACATCTGGTCGTCCAGAACATACGGCTTCACCTCCACCTGTAGGGGGAGACGCAGAGAGGTCGTCAAGAGTTCAACAAGTCCTGGCAAAATCAACAAAAAAAATACAAATTATGATCACAATTACTGCAAAAATACAAAATCTTATCAAGGAATTTTGGTCTAGTTTCTATCTTACTACATTTGAAATCAGAGAAAAATAACTTAGAAGTAACTTTTCAGCAAGATGTGAGCTTGTTTTGATAGCAGGATAAAATTACTCTCATAAACAAGGAATAGACACATTTTCAATCAATTATAAGCAATTGTTGATTTAAAACAAGCTCCTATCTCTTGCTGAAAAGCTACTTTTCAGCAAGAGATGTCTTATTTTGTCTTATTTCAAGTGAACCAATTTATCTGCTTTAGAATCCAGACCAAAAACATAATCAGATGCTGTGTTTTTGCAGTTTTCTCCCTTAATTGTTGTTATTGTGCCTGACTTGTGTTCATAATAAAGCCCTTGCCGCCCCCGACTGAAGATAAACGACGTTAGCTGAGGTGGGCTGGGCCCAGCTGGACCGGGCTGGCCCGCCCTCCTGGCTGACACCCAGTCTGTCTCGGTCTCAATCGGCCGGTGCGCCTAAAATAAGCGAGCTGCAGCACGGCTGGATATTCACGCATGGGGAAGTACTATAATTAAACCGGCTCTATGTGTCTGCAACCTGAAACATCTGTCGGGACGCAGAGTGATTACACAGCTGGGCCGGGCCGGGCCTTCCGGTTCTGTAGGCCGCAGAGAAGCTTCTGGCAGAGCAGGAAATACATAAACTCAAGTAACAAAGTATTTCTTAAATAGTCTACTCAAGTACTGAGTAACTGAACAAATTATCAATCATTTAATATTTAAGGATTACATCTCCAGACGGACCAAAATATAAAGTGTAAATTTTGTGTCTCTCTCTGGTGAACTCGCTCACCCTTTTGTCGATGTCGTTGTGCTGCAGCTGGACAAAGCGGGCGCTGATGGCGGCGATGTAGCTCTGCTGGTTGGAGAACGCCACGCGCCCGGCTCCCTTCGGATATTTCAGCTCCGGGTCCGTGTCGATGCCGGCGTAGCAAACGCCTCCGTACAGCCGGTCCATGATCATCGCTAGCTCCACTGGAAGATGAGAGGAAAACACAGAGCAAAAAATAAGACTGGAATACACTGCAAAAACACAAAATACCAAAAATCTGTATTATGGGAGAAAAAAATAAACATATCCAAATACTTTTAGAGGTTCAGTCAAAACGTGCAAGCGTACACTGTAAAAACAAAAATCTGACCCAATATTTTTGGTCTAGTTTCTAGTGCAAATATGGCAGAAATCAAACTTACAAGTAACTTTTCAGCAAAATACAGGAGCTTTTTTAAGTCAATAATTCCTTAATATTGATTTTAAAAAAATATATAAATTATATTATAATTATTATTTTCCCCGAGGTAAAGTCAGTGACGTGGTATTTTCGTGACACAGTTTATCTTTTAACAACAGCAAGGTATAACATATAGTGGAGGGGAACTTTTCCTCGATTCAATAAACACGTAAAAAACTGTCTGATGCTGTTACGGTAAATCAAACGTTAGTGCAATCACAATATATATCCACTTCCACTATAACTATTGATTTCTTCGTGTTAAATTCTCTGGCTGCTGCTCTGTTCCCATGTTCTACTGCATCACTGATCGCCTGGAGCTTAAACTCTGCATCGTAAGCGTGTCTCTTAATAGGAGCCATTTTGGGGTCTTTACACAAAACCCAGCGTGCACCGCGCGCTTCTTCTTCTACGGGGGAAAATGAAGTCGGCGGCTGCTTACCGTAGTTGCGAGACCAGTTGTGGCTCAATATTGGTCCATATATAAGGCGCACCAGATTATAAGGCGCACTGTCGGCTTTTGAGAAAATTGAAGGTTTTTAGGTGCGCCTTATAGTGCGGAAAATACAATAATGTTGCAGGAAAACGGTTCATCTGCTGTCATCAGTAGGCTAACTAGCCTCAGCATTTATGACAGGGGCATGGGTGATGATTGACAGCGCTAAGACCCGCCTCCTGGCTCTGATTGGTTGTTTCTAGTTAGCAGTCTCATATTAAACTGTCACAATATGGTGACAGTGTCAACAAATATGTAAAAAAATATATTTTGTAAAAGTTAGACAATGCAGCTTTAATGATTAAGAGGAGAAAAAAGATCCAGTTTTAAATTTAGTAGTTGACTGATTTCAGCATGTATAGTTTGTTCCTTCTTCTTTCTAAAATTGAACAAAATTCTCCACTCTGTCCCCCACAAACAGCAGCAGCTTCAACCTGCTGGGGGGAAATTATCTGGGGGTCAGATTGCAGACAAGCTAGCGATGCTAATCCCGCTAAGAGAAAGGCTCAACCTTCCATTAGCTCATGAATTCCTAACGCGCTGACCTCTGGGTCGCCCTCCTGGGAACCCAAGACGAGGATTGCTTTCTCACCAGGAGACGCTTCATTACCGCCTCCGGCTGCGGTTCACCTTATGAAGCGTATTTGGAGGCTTTAAGGGGCAGAAGCTGCAGGATTCATAACGTAAGGCTACCTGCACGCAGGGGCCGGGGAACTCCCCCAACGAAGATGGTTTTGCGGGGATCCAGAGGCTGGGAGCCGTCCATGACGAAGTCGCTGTCGCCCAGGTTCCAGGGACGGATCTGGACCTGCAGAAAAACAAGAAAAAAAAATAAGCAAAATGGAAAATATTTAAGCTAAAACTGAAATATGGGAGAGGAAAGGGCTACAGAGTTAGCATGAAGCTATGTGATATGGAGAAAATGGGAAGAAAGTAAATACTTAATCTGTTAATGAATCAGCCTCAGATTATCATCAGTGCACTGCAAAAACACAAAATCTTACCAAGTATTTGTGGTTTTCTTTCTAGTACAAATTTCTTAGTACGCTTGAAATTTGAAATTAGACCAGGGGTGTCCAAAGTGTGGCCTGGGAGCCATTTCTGGCCCTAGAAATCATTTTGTTCGGCCCCTGATCACAAGAATGTCAGAAAACAATTGACACCCAAAAAATGTGAAAATTGTCTTTTATTTTTTTAATAAGGCAACAGTTTGAAGCCCTGTTTACTTTTTAAATAATTTATAGATTTAATAAATTTATAGTTTATTGTTGAGCAGGTGAATAAAAAAAAAATCACAGTAAACTAATCTTTGCATTTTTAATTTAATAAATTTTGTGAACCACCAGTAGTTTAAATTTGCAAGTTTTGATCCCCAGTTCAAAAACGTAGCACCAGTAAATCAGACAAAACTAATGCACAAGTAACCTTCCAGTTTAAGACAATAATTCCTTAATATTGGTGAGAAATATTTGTTCCACAGGCAGATTATTTCACTCATAACTTGGAAAAAAGGTCTTGTTGCAGGTGAAATAATCTGCCAGAGGAACCAGTAACAGGTGACCAGTAACACTTACTGGTTTGTCCTTGATGGTGGGACTGGACACACACAGGTAGAGCTTCCCGTCCTCCTCAATGCAGGCGTCGATCAACGCCTGGACTGAAGCCTCTTCCTGGAAAAGCAGGAAGGCGTAACCTGGAAGGGACCATAAAATGATTTTAAGGAAATATGACCTTGAGAGGGAATAAAAATAATCATATATTCAAATAATTTAACAGTTTCAGCAAATACATGCAGGCAAAAACATAAAGTCTAGTTTCTAGAGAAAATATCTTAGTACACTTGAAATAAGACAAAACTAATTTAGAAGTAACTTTTGAATTTGTTTTAAGTAAATAATTCCTTAATATTGATGAAAAGGTTTAGTTCCACTGGCAGATTATTTCACTTTTAACGTTGGAAAAATGTCTTATTATAAAATAAATAATCTGCCATTCCTCATTTTAAATTTGTATTCTTCATGTAGAAGTTATAATAAAATTACTACTTATTTCTGCTAATATTACATCTTTATTCTGACATTATTTTGACTGTCGTACGACTTTCCTCCTATTATTACAAGTTTATTCTCATAATATTCAACCATTGGGGTACCACTCAATATTTAGCAGTCTAACACGCGTTTTGTGCAGGAAAGAAAAGAGAAAAACTTTCTCAGACCATCTCTGAGCGCTGCTGCATCACTTAATGTTGAGAGCAGAGACTTCCTTCAAGGTCAGAGCGACAAAAAACGATTCAGCATCTAAAGCTATTAGAGGCACCAAAAAAAACAGAAAATCCATCCGAGATGTAAACATCAGCGGAAAAGGATAAAAACAAAACATTTATATCTTCCATTTCTTTTATTCACAATGTCATTTTGCTCCTCTTTATTAAAATTGGTAACTTACCATCTAATCTCCTCCTGACCCATGTCTAGTCTATTTTCTCAATTTTATCCTAATCCAGAACTAGAAAAACTGTATTTCTTAATTACAGGGTTTGTACTTTATCCACAGTAAAATTCAAGAATTTTTCAACATTTTATAAAGCAAGTTTTCAAAATTTTCCAGCAAAAACAATACAAATGAACTAAAAACAGTTTAAATTCACAATTACATGATACTATCTATTAATTATTTAATGTTTTGTGTTTCTAGTCTACATTCAACAGTATAAAACAAAATTTTGTGTCTTCAAACGTCTCAAACATCCTATAAACCTGTCTGATTTGAGAACAAAACACAAATTTTAACACAAGAAATATATATGATATATATTGTTATATTGTTGAACTGTAAACATATATAATATATATCTATAATCTCAATAACACAGATCAATAAGTTATCGAGAAATTAGGAATAATAAATATTTACTACATAGAAACAACCCAAACGAATTGTTTTTATTTCTTAAATGCTAAAAGTTTTTTTTTTAAATCTAAAAAATGTTCCTGCTACGTTTTCTGACATTTAGTAAATAGAAATTATTTAGTTAATTCTAACTAACCTGAAGCAAGAAAAGTTTCGTCTGATTTAACTTCTAGACAGCAAGAAAAAAACAACAGTGTAATGATTAATCAGATTAATCCTGATTAATCTGAATAATCATGGTTAATCGATTAATTAAATAATTGTCAACTAATTAAGTAATCGATTAATAGTTAACGGGAGTATAGAGACTCAAAAAACTTCACTTTGCTGAAAGAACAACACAATCAGAGCAGGAATTAAACCATAACTGTGCAAAAAATAAACACATTTTGCATTTAAGATAATAAAAAAAACCTTTGTCTATAAATATGTTTTAGCCAAAACCCCTCAGATGGCACCTGGTTCAAATCTACTTTTCGTCACCTTTAACTAACAGACTATTAATTAGTTTATCCAAAAATAGTCAGCAGATGTATTTTTGATATTGCATAAAAAGGCAAAAAAAAAATACTGATGATAAACCGATTAATTATCAAGATAAATGATAACAAAAATAATCGGTAATCGTAGGTGTGAAAATAATCTGGTTTCTACTGAAAAAGTTTTCCAAATTTAGGCATTTAATCAAACGTTACACTGAATTTTATTACAAAATGCAGTTAGAATATCAAGCACTTTCCAAACCTTGAAAAAAAATTATTTTCAAGGATTTTAAGCACTTAAATGAACCATCAAACTAATCTAAAGAGCAGCAGCTGTTGGTGCGACAGCTGTTCACTCCTGTTGGCGTGTGTGTCAGGGGAATAAGAAGCAATCTGATTGGCTGATTAGGATCAGAAACATCCCGGCGTATCGCGCGCTGCCCGGCGGCCAGAGGGCGCAGCATCAGGACAATACACACACACACACACACAACACACACAACACACACACAGAACGTGCAAAAGTGGAGGAGTTTTTAAAAAATGATGCTGTCTTTTTTTATCATTTATTTTTGATTTTGTTCCTTCCTGAGTGGAGCTGCTAACGTTGAGACGAAAAGAGAAAAGAAAGCGATAAAAAAGAAATGGCTGACTCAGCAAAGTGCGAGAAAAAAATGAAGTGAGGCGAGAAAAGCAAAGGAACGGAGCAGAGAAAACATTCAGATTCAGGTTTTTATATGTTTGATGAAAAATAGCGACAGTGCATATTAATGATCAAATATGGAGACATTGTTCATCCTTAAGGTCTGATGGACAGACGGACAACTTTCCATTTTAAAATGTATTTTCCAACTCTGGAGTGAAATTTCTAACTGAATCTGTTGGTTGGTAGAGAGGAAGCAAGGAAAGGAGGAAGCAAGGAAGAAGGAATGGAAGGATGGAAAAAAAGAACAAATGAACACATGGGACAGGAAAGAACAAAGGATAAAAGGATACAGGAAGGACAAAAAAATACAGCAAGGAAGAAAGAAAGGAAAGAAGGACAAAAGAACAGCAAGAAGGAAGAAGAGAAGCACAGATTAGAAGGTAAGGAAAGAATGGAAGAAAGTAAGGACACATCAAGAAGGAAGGAAATACAAAAGGATACAGTAAGATAGGAAAGAAGGCAGGAAGGGAGGACAAAGGGACACGAAAAGGATTTAAGGAATGAATGACAGATTTGAATAAAAGGAAGGAAGGAAGCATCAGCACACGAAGGAATAAAAGAAGGAAGGATGGCAGAAAGGAAGGAGGTGAAGAAGAGAGAGGAAATCAAATGTCTACATCTGATACAGAATCTGAAAATCCGATATTTAACTGAAATATTTCTATACATATCCAGAACTTTAAGGACAAGCCTGAGTTCTATTAAACGTTTACAATAATCCAAAAAGATCTAATTAATTAAAACCATTATTTCCACAGCAGTGCTAAAACACAAACCGCTACCAGCTGCTTTAAACGTCCAAATAATCTCTCTGCTAATTGGGTGCACACACGGGAAAGCTGCCTCATCATCGGCCGGCTGACGCTTACGTAAGGACGGGATGTCATTCGGATAAATCTGAGGTTTAGGACAACATCATCGCCCCTCAGAGAGAGAGAGGAAGGGAAAAACTTAAACGGGGTAAAAATAAGGCATGAAAAGGCAGAGCTAGCCAGCAGCTCTTCCAGTCTGAGAGAGAACAACATGTTCTGTGACCCGGAGGGGGAGGGAAGAGCGGCAGATGGAAAAGAGAGTAAAACAGGAAAGGAAAGGGAAGGTGGGAAGAGAATGAATGAGGGCTTTACAAGCTGAACATTCAGAAATAGGCTCTGGTGAGCAGGAGCCTTTCAGGAAGTGGAGAAAAGACGCTGAAAGTGAAACAAACTCCTGATTTCAACTAAACTATCCCACCGACTGAAACCAAGCCACTTTAGTGAGACAATATTTGCACTTTTCTAGGCTTAGAAACGGGACTTGGTACTCAAAAATTCCCATTTTGAAGGGTTTTGTGCTTCCAGTTGGGTCTCAACTGCTTCGACCAACAGACCAAGAGCTTTAAAAAAAAACCCAAAAAACAACTAATCGTTTTTGGGGATAAGTTCCTGTTTTTAGGTGTAGGGAAAATTAAAAAACATTCAGAATGTAACGTCACAAATCAGCAGGCTCTGCACCCTACCTAGCAGCCCTGGTTGCTAGGCAACCCCAACCAAGCTAAGCCCATCACCTAGCAACCCAAGTGGAGCTCTAGCACTTTTGGTCAGCTGGATTTAAAGCTGCTAGGAAAGATACGTTTTTTTGTTGTTGACTTAACATCCAAAAATCACCAGCTACATTCTTGTTGGTGGTGCAGAATTCTCCACTTCTGCCTTTCAAAGATGTACGGTTGCATAATTGCGCATCAGTTTGCAGCCATTTTCATGTGCGAGTGTAAATGCTGAGTTGGGCATCGTGGCAACTACAACTTATTTGGATTTAGAGGCAAGACACCAAAAAATACAGCTCATTCTGAAAGGAGCTCAAAACTGGCAGAAGTGAGCATACTGAAATGATCAATCAATCAATCAATCAAATGTTATTTGTATAGCACATTTCACCAGCAAGGCATTTCAAAGTGCTTTACATCATATCAAACACAGAAACACAATGCAACATAGAATCAACAATCAAAACACGACGTTAAGTCAAGTTCCATCAATAAATTTGTAATTGATTACATTTCAATACAATCCTAAGCAGGTGGGTTTTTAGTCGAGTTTGCATCCAGAGAAGGTTTACCTGTTACACTCCTACTGTGTTATATGGAACAAAATACCTGTTGCTATTTTTATTCCCACTCACGCTCACAATCACACAGTTTAAAACGATGTAGATGCATTTTAATGGGCTTCTGGCTCAAGGCTCCAAACACCTTTCACAGAATTTCGAGCTGGGACTCCGCCGTCCCTCACGGATTTTTGTGCAATTCTATGGTACCTGTTAGTGTCTAGAATTTACAGGGTTTCCGTTACGCGCAATGACCCTCAGTCACTCGCCGTTTTTATTCCGGCACGGGGCTTCATACACCTCCTTGTCATGAAATGCGGTAATTGGTGGTGAGGTTGGCTGCGGAGGACCCAGGTTGTGGTGTGAAAAAGGATGATTTAATTAAAGCTCTTACAGATTAACAGAAAATCCAAGCAGCACAGGTGAACTAGGAAGCAAGGAACTCAACACTGGTAGCTCTAGTAGTGAAGATAAACACCAACTTGGCACTTTGACAAGGACCCGACGAGGAAACAGGACACAGCTGGGATCAACCAAGGGGTAGACAAGACGACACAGAAACTAAATTGACTAGAAAACAAACACAGAGACCTAAATCGAAACAGAAATCTCGTTATCTTAGAATTATTTTGTGCAAAATAATGTAATGCACAAATAGACAACCATTCATCTTTGAAAAGCAGAAGTGAAGCCTCCTGCAGCAGGTGGTTTCTGGATGGTAACTCAACTACAAAAACGTATCTTCTCCAGCAGCCATTGTACAGCACATACAGCGGTAAAACCAGCTGACCAAACATGCTGGAGCTCTGCTTGGGTTGCTAGGTAACGGGTTAGGCTTGGCTGGTGTTGCTAGGTAACGGTGCTGTGCCCCCAGAGTGTGACTTAATCAGGAGGTTTTTGAACCAGCTCATTTTCCAGTCTCCAAAAGATATGAACTTATTGGCTGAATGTTTTTTTCAAGCACTTAAAATAATCATTTAAATGTATTTTGTATTTGTTTTGGGTATTTCTCCAATGACTTTGTTTATCTAAAAACATCTAAGTGAGAAACTTCAGAAGGAATAGATCTGTAATGGTGTGTGTGGTTCTTTTATAGTAAATATTAGCGTTTCTCCAAATCGATGTGACCCACTTCATCATCTTTAATCTGAGCGAATGAACTGATATTCAGTCCGGACGCTGCTGAGGATGTGTCTGCCTCCATCAGCCTGGCGCAGTGCGGAGGCTTATGCCACAGGAGGAGAGCGGAGATCTGCAGTGGCTCGTGCCTGCGAGTTAGAAAGCTTTCCTCCTGAGCTCTCAGCACCGTCTGCTAAGTAAGGCGATGTGTACACCATGAAAGAGCAATCAGCAACGAACAGGGCGGATACTTTCCTGATTCATGGGGAGGCGACATATTGTCAGATTACCGGAAGATGTCACTCTCAGCAGACACTTCATTAGTCTTGTTGTGTTCAGAAGTAACTTAATGTTCATTATTTAACTGTTTCTTTCCATGTCGCAACAATAATAGAGCAACAGTAATGAATTTTACCAACAAAAACTTTGCTTGCGATTACACCAAAGTGGGTGGAGCCAAGAGAGACTGAGGGAATGAGTGAAGAATTAAACAAACATGAAAAATTTACATTTGAAATAAATCACTAAAATCTTTAAACTAATGTAAGATTCAGACTCTAAATGAGCGTATTCAAACTTCACATCAAGGCAGTTAGGTCACACACCCCAGTTGGCGTTAAATTAAGTCTTTTGTTCATTTTTATTTTTTAAATGAAGTGTTTTTGAATGAAGTTTTTAAGTTGAGGTAGATTATTCTGCTGCTCCTCTCCTACTGCACATGGCTCAGTCGGTGCAAACGACACCCAAGTCACCAAGGGGTCAGTCACTTAGCAGAGCGCAAACATCTTTCCACTGGCACATCAAAGCCCGAGATTGAAATCCAAGTCTTCCCACTACCTCATCAAGTGAAAGTTATGTTGACTTTGCGGAAATCTAATCCAATGATGACCAGATACGGCGACTGACCGAGTCATGCTGCTGGCTTCTCAGGCTTAAATGGTGACATTTAAGTCCAGGGTTATTTCAGCAGCTGAGACGAGTCTGCGGATTGGTTCTCAACGAGCCCAAGGCCCACAGAAGGCGCCCAACCATCAGAAATAACGGCATCTGAACAACACGCTTCTACATGCTATGATTTTTTTAAAATGAGACCCGTTATGTAAAATTCACATTTTCCACGTTTTTGTACTTCCATTTGCGCCTCTAATGATTCTTAAAAAGAAAAAAACAACAACACCCCCCAGCCATTTTTTTTGGTGTCCGGAAAGTGAGACGTTTCAAAAACCTTCCAAATGTAACGTCACAAATCAGCCTAGCTGGTTACCTAGCAACCCCAGTGGAGTTCCAGCGTGTTTGGTCAGCTGGTTTTGCCACTGTATAATGGCTGCTGGAAGTGTTCTGTTATTGACTTAACATCCAGAAACAACTTGTTCCACTCGTGTTGGTTGTGCAGGAGGCTCTACTTCTGCTTTTCAAAGATGTATGGCTGTATATTTCTGCATCCGTCATTTTCACGTGTGAGTGTAAATGGCTAATGCTGAGTCAGGGGTCGTGGAAAGCAGCAGATTATTTGGATTTAAAGTGACAAGAGGTCCTAAAACAGCTCATTCTGAAAGTAACCGGACTAAAATCTCATTATCTAAGAACAATTTTGTGCAAAAAATGTGATGAACATGTTTTGTATAGCCCATAGACTTATTCTAACCTTTAAGTTTTACTTTACTGGAGACAGAATAACCTTAAAGAAAGAGAGGGGGAGAGAGGTTGAGAAAAACCTCAAAGGCTTAGAAAAACTGGCGAGTACTTGAGTTTAAAGCAGAGAAATCAAGCATTGCTAATCATCTCAATTTGAAGCAGTCAGTCAGAGTGTAATCCCAACACAACGGGGAAAAAGATAAATCAAGGCCCGGGTAATGGAGGAAGATTTAGCACTGAAACTGGGGCACTTCTCTGTATTCAAAGAGACATAACAGTACACAGAACAGAGCTCTGCGCTGAATGACTCATGGTGTGATAAAAACAAAATTATAAAACGCTGATCATGACCATGTGCAGGCAAAGGACACTGCAGTTGTAACCTTTTCAAAGTACAGTTATTGCTGAGTGACGCAAGCGCTTTTCAGGAGTTTACAGCTTCCACAGTTCAAACGACGCTGTACACACAACGAAACCTTCAACCCTCCTCCTCCTTTTGCCCCAAGTCACAGACCAAAATAGCTCCCTCACGTCTGAAGCTCATCGCCAACAATAGCAATGAGTGTTTGGATGATGGGAGGCTGTTTGAGCGACAGCGCCATGACGACTACAGAGTCTCACTTGTACTTTAAAGGAATCGGTTTTGAGCATCAGTAGCTACGGCTCGGCTTCAGTGGGTTTCCAATGTCTTTCCTTTTGATGGGTTTTTAACTTTATGAACTCATTGCTTTACAGAAAGTATTCCCAATCTGGTTATTCTGTGTTTCACTGTCTCTTTTCCAGATTGAGTCATTAGTTCTGTTTCCATTACAAATTTCTGTTTATATTCTGCCAACATTCGACCCACAATTTCACAACTGCAGTGTTTCCATTAAATTTTAAATTCAATTAAAATCACAGGTGAATAAGCTTGTTCACGGTAGCGATGGATGTCACAGTTACTTGAGATGTATTCATAATTCAGCCATCAGAGGAGACGTTGTTGTCTTATTCAGGCGTTTTTTTTGCAAAATAAATCTATTTCAAAATCACCTCAACCTAGGGTAATAAAGTCTTACAGAAAAGCAAGTTTTTTGGAAATTGGGTTGTTCCCATTAAGCCAATTTCATAGCAAGTACGCCTGGTCTGATGTCTCACTCTCTCTATTCTGGATTGAGGCACAGATGAAGCAATTTTTCCAGATAAACTTCTAAAGCTAAGTTACGTGGCTGTTTAATAAACTTTCAGCTGAATAAACGGTTAATTCTTTAGGTGGCTAAATGTTTTAGTTCATGCTCTTATTTTGAAGTGGTTTAAAATCGTTTACGCAGCAGTTCTGTTTCCTGTTCTCTATTGTTTTTGGTGCATTGTGGGTATCAACATAGTTAAATTGAGGGCATTAGCAATTTAGCATTAGCTTTTGCTAAATGCTATGTTGATTTAGCGCATTAGCGGAACAAATATTTATGATTAGCGCTTTTAGCAGCCATGAATTCTACTGTGCATATAATGTAGGATGAATCAAACATGTTGGTGCTACATTAATAAACTAAACAGCACAATATTAGCTTGGTTTGGAGTCACGGCCTTGACCTGCAAACAAAATGAAACTTGATGTTTACTCTCATTTTAAGTTTCATCTGGCTTTCCACCTACTGCTGTATTTTTAAGAGCTACTTGTTGCTCCAACCAGCAGCTAAATTTGTTGTTGCCTCCAGCAAACAGTAGTCCTCTAACGTTGCTTTTTTTAATGCCCCAGGGCAGCTTGTTGTGTCTGTAAACAGAAGTGATGGATGTCGGGGAACGGGAGGCTGGGCCAACAACACGAGCCTGCAGACATTTTGAGTTGGATAAATAAAAAAGGATTTTAGGTTTCTGAACAGAACGCTGCATTTAAACTTCCTGCAATTAAAAAAGAACCATTTTATCTGAACAAAACGACATTGCATTCATCTCCTGTTCACATCTCAGTTCAACCATCAAAACAATCTTTTCTTACATACAATTAGCTCTATATTAAATGGATCTGCATCAGAGCAACACTTTTTATTACATCTTTTGATCCATTACTGGAGGCTGTGACAACATTAACAGAGAGAGGAAGCTGAGGGGAAACAATCCTGCCTTGGCATCAAATTTCTGTCTCTGCCTGACCTTCATCCCAAGCACCAAAACAGTCCAGGCCCGGCCCGGCCCGGCCCGGCCCGGCCCCCGAAGCCTGACTGAGCCACAGTATGAGTCACCGCTGAACAAAAAACACTTTCATAACAGCACAGGCGCATGCTGCTGGCAGTTTAACGAGGAGCAGGGTGGAAAGTGACAGTTATCTTCCATTCGGTCAAGCCTGGATGGATCCTCCGCAGGCTCTGGACTCACATCCCACATTCTGCAGATCACTGGCAGAGCGAAACGCTTCCCTCCTCTTGGGTTTCTTCTGTTTTCTCTTCTTGTCACACTTAAATGTTTCAGTAAAATTTTTAGCCTAAATCATCTTTTGGCAAAGAGTGGAGATTTTTTAATTTAATTTATTGTTTTTGCAAAAATTGTTTAAAAGGAAAAAGACAAATGATCCTGTCCCTAGGTGAAAAAGTAATTTCCATCTTAATATGGCAATTTACAGAAGAGGATTACGGCCACACAAAAAATTTTTAAATTCTCAGAATTTAGGATTGATTTTCTCCAGAAAATTCACTTTTTCCCTCAGAATTTTCATTTTTCAGAATTCTCCTTTTTTTCTCAGAATTAATTTTTTCTCAGAATTCTCATGTTTTCCAGAATCGAGATTTTTTTCCCCTCGTAATTCAATTTTCTTCTCAAAATTTTGACTTTTTCCTCAGAATCAAAATTGGTTAGCATGTTTATGCATCATCAGGCAAATCTAGTCTTAAAGTTCAAATCTACCAAAAAAAATTAAATCAGTCTTTCAATCTGGATAAAGTTCACATTTATAAATCCTTTAAGATTTAAGGAAGAAACGTGATAATTTTCATACATTAACAACATAATTGTAGAATATTTGATTATTTATTTGAATTTTGACATAAATTTGCACAGAATTAGAAAGTTTAAAGTCAAAATTATTATTATTATTATTTTATTGGCTCTAATCCTCTTCTGTAGAAATTAGCTGAGATAATCCATATTTTTTGGTTTATTGTCACTAACCACACTGGCCTGATAACTGCCAGACCCTCAAATCAATATCTTAATTAAACAATATTTCTCCATCATAAGGTGGGCCGAAATACGTTAAAATCAATCCATAGGTGGCGCCGTTATTACAAAAACAGAGCGCTGAAGTGTGAAATCTACATTCTTCTTCTGCGCATTGCAGAGCAAAGTTTGACTACAGTTGAATTTAACTAGTAGTATAAAGAACCAAGCAAAAAAAATGATATCCAGTATTGAGAATTAAGACCTGCTGGTCGAATAAAACCTGAGATCTTTTCTTTGCTTTGACATGTCAAATTGCGTTTTGGGCCACCTTGTGATGATGACCCAACCCAGAAGTGGTAATGCACTGACCCATCTGGAAAGGGTTACCAATCCAATTCTAAGAGGCTTCAGCGAACCACAGCAGGCGCCATTATCCAGTAATGGAGAAAACATGAAACAGTGGTGAACCTTTTCAGGAACGGCAGGCAAAATGAAATTAGTAACCCATCACAAAAACTAAAGAACTCCAGGCCTCAGTTAGGATCAGCATTTATGATTCAACAATAACAGGAAAAAAAATCATCAGTGTGAGAAGTAAAACCACCTCTAACCAAAAAGAACATGAAGTCCCATCTCACAGTTTCCACAACATATTTTAGTGAAATATTCCAAGACCTACATATGGAGTAAAACTAAAACTAAAAAGAACGCTACGTTGACAGTCATCACACATTCTTTCTTTTTTTTCCATTTTTTTCTCCGTAAGAGTTTTTGCGGCGCTAGTGGCTCGTATGTTTTGCAACAGTAGGCAGACAGGAAAGCAGGCGAGGAGAGGGGGGAAGGCATGCGGCAAAGGTCGCCGGGACCGGGAGTCGAACCCACAACGGCCACATCAAGGACTAAGGCCTCCAAACGTGGGGCGTGCCAACGCCCTGCGCCACCACAGCACGCCCCAGTCATCACACATTCAACGGTGCAACAAATGGGAAAACGAGCTCCAAACATATGAACGATGCAAAAAAACCCTTAAAAAACCTTAAAAAACAAATGCAACAGACAAACTCTGCAAACAAAAACAGAAGTCCTCCAGGCCACTAGGGGGAGTCGACCACCAAATCAAATGGGACTCTCGGTAAAGACGGGATGTCAAGATTTAACGTACAGGAAGAAAAAGAATGTTACACTTCACGTTTTACTTTTTCAAGCATGCATTACAGAACACCAGCATGTTCACATAGGTAGTGTTACTCCCCCTAGTGGTCTGGAGGATTTCAGTTTTCTGGAGCAAGTTTGCAGTTGTTTTTGCTTTTTGTGGAGTTTCCACTTATTGTGTCTATTTTTTTGTTCACAGCATTTTCAGTTGCATTTGATTTTCGAATTTGTTTGTTTTGGAGTTACGAGTTGGTTTGCTTTGCATTTCCCACTTGTCGACTACCGTATCAACACAATGCTGAAATAACTGAAATCAAATACTATCTGTCTTTGATGGGGGGGTTTAAACGGTGATGGAAAAACTCCGACAGCCATCTGTCATTTTGGCAGATTACACACACCTGACGATTCGGTGCAGTCACTCAGTTTCAACTTTACACAACATTGCAGAGCTCAATAAAATCAATCAACATAACAAAAATTCCCATCAGAGAGAGGATGGCAGGATTATTCTTCCATAAAGGGGAGTGTCTACTGGATCAGGCAATGTTCAGAGAGTCTTGTCAACGTCTGATCACTTCATTTGGTGAAATGTTACCCGATTTCAAAACTTCATCACTGCAGAGAAAAAGTTGAATGAATTCAGCTTAATAATGACACGATGTGGATTATCTGTTCTGCTTGTTGAATCTTAATTAAACAGAATAAAAATGAAATGTCAATTTTTTAAAATAAATAATTTTTCACTGTTGCTCAAATTGACGGACGAACGAAGAAGTTTAGCTTGATCTCTGATGGGAGTTTCTTTGCTTCGTTAAGACCTTAAGATAAAGATCAAACAAAAAAGTGGCCTAATCAAAGTCGGATCCAACTCTGACTAGTGAGCCAAAATTCCTCTATAGCGACGTAAACGACTCTGTTGGATCCAATGCTGGACGGGAGTTTAAACAAATCGATTTGGATGGGCTTTTTCCTTTGGAAAAGCAGTCATTATTTAAAAACGGCTTCTTTTTCATTTTGTCACAACACGGCGAAAACAGATGAAATCAGTTAAGGGGTCAGACATGTTTTCACAGCTCGGTATTTCTCAGTCCCACAGGCGTTGGACGCACTTTGCCCTAAATCCCACAGCCATGAGCTGCAAGGCTTCTGTCACCTTTCCAAGATGGCTGGCCGGATAAAACGGCGAGCGAGACGCTAGATGGGAAGTTTCAGAAGCGAGAGATGAACACTGCACAGATGAGCGGACCCATCCGCCTCCTTCCCTACATGGCGGCGTCCTCTGGCTGCCATAAACTCATTCATTCCCCTAAAAGGATGCCGCATTCCCCCCTCTTGGATTACAAGAGGCGATTCAAAATAATCCCTCTGAGAATAAAAAAAAGGAGGTAAAAATAGTGGGGAGAGGAAAAACTGGCAGAGATATTCACAGGTCCTCCAGACGCAGCGTATTACCATCTGCTGATGGAATGCCAATTGTTTCCAGAGTAGATTCATAATATGAGACAAACTACAGATTAAAGCAAAAAGGAGCAGCACAGAAGCCTAAAGAGCAATAATAATAACACCATATTAGGGCAATGGCAGATGGGACAAAAATGGGCAAATTTCAACCAAAACACTGAAATGTTTCGATTAATCTCAGGAATTTTCTAGAAAACAGAAATGTCTGACATCCAAAAGTTGAAAATTTACCACAAAACAAAACAAAAAATCTGAAATTCTGAGGTTAGTCTCAGAAACTTTCCAGGAAAAATCTATGAAATTATAATAATCTGAGAAATTTTCTAGAAAAAAGGTGGAAATTTCCAAATTTGAAAGGTTGAAAATTTGCTAGAAGAAAGTTCAGAAATGTTGAGATTAATTTCACAAATTTTCTAAAAAGGAAAATGTCAAATGAGTTTGAAAGGTTAAAAAATTGCCCAAAAAATTCAGAAATTCAGAAATTTAGAGATTTCACAAATTTTCTGGAAAAAGTGGAACGTTCTGAGTTCAACGGGTCAAACATCTAAAAGTTTTGAAGCTCAGAAAATTTCCAAATGTCAAAAAATTTAAACTTGAAACCATATTTTTTTCTAGAAAATCTCTGACAATCAAAAGGGAGGAATAAATTTCCACATTTTTGACTTTGTTTTTTCTAGAAAATTTATCAGATTAATCAAAAATTTTCGGAGTCTTTTTGGTGGATATTTACTCCTTTTTTAAAAATTTATCTACAATGGGCCCAATACTCCTTCATAGCAAAAAACAAACACAATCTCAACGTAAAAGAAACATTTTTGTTCCCAGCTTCTCAGGAAACGGATCCTGAATCCAAACTCCAGCTGGAAAGTTAAATCCTACAGGAGGGATTCCTGTAGGAAACTGAAACCTGCATCGCCGCCCAGCTTGAGCGGCGTACCGCTGAGCAATACGAGTCTCTGCAAACGATACACCCACAGCGATATTTATTGATACGCATCTCTATGATGAGCGCAAGGCGGGACAACCTGCTGTTACCTTTAGGTGGGAAGTAGGATTTGCTTTCAGCTTTGTGGGGCCAATCCACCACCAGGTGCCCGTAGCGGCGGAAACTGTTGGTGATTTCATCTGTGGGGGAAAAACAAAGAGAAGAAAATGTGAAATGCGATGAGTTTTCTCATACGGCATTGAAAACAAGAACTCGATGTGGAGCGAAACGTGACGTTGAGGAGGGTTGTTTTTCTGTATTTTCCCCGGTTCTAGAGGCAAGCAGCCGCTGCATTAAACATGAAATGGGCTGAATCGGGCTGTGGAAACGCCACGGAGCACGTAATGCGCCTTTACTCAGTAGAGCATGCTCTTAAACATATGAAAGTAAACGGGCCTCTTTTAAGTTAAACAAGGTGATGAACTGCAAAAACACAA
Source organism: Xiphophorus maculatus (assembly GCF_002775205.1). Classification (NCBI taxonomy): domain Eukaryota; kingdom Metazoa; phylum Chordata; class Actinopteri; order Cyprinodontiformes; family Poeciliidae; genus Xiphophorus; species Xiphophorus maculatus. The sequence goes on along the minus strand of NC_036464.1, from coordinate 3,567,140 downwards.
AATCAAACAAAGTATTTTAATATAGGTTCTATTGCAAATATCTAAATACACTTTAAATAAAACAAAACTAACTTACAAGTAACTTTTCAGCAAAATATAGAGGCCAATTTTAAGTAAATGATTCCTAAATACTGAAGAAAAAGTTCTAATTCCACTTGCAGATTATTTCACTTGTAACAAAAAGTTTTCCCCACATTATCTCTAAATTTATCTGCCAATTTAAGTAGTTATTTTTCATCAATTATAAGGAATTATTTACTTAAAGCAAACTCCAATATTTTGCTGAAAAGTTACTTAGCGCCGATTGTACACATTATGTACCATCATCCATATTGAATATAAAAACAGACTGTTGTACCACGGTCTATAAGTACAATTAGTAACAACCAAAAATTAGAAGTTGATTGTTTGGCAAAAATGATCAAAGTTTTAAAGTGCATGAACCAATTTGAGATGTGGCTCTTGTGTAGAAAACTAATGCTACACTGCAAAAACACAACACCCTACCAAGTATTTTCATTTAGTTTTTAGTGCAAATATCTTAGTACACTTGAAAAAAGACCAAATAAACAATTTAACAAGATATTTTAGGTCAATAATTCTTGAATATTGACCAAATGTACTAGTTACATGTAAAAATGTTTTGTTTTGTTGTATTTTTAACTTGTTTTAGGGGGGTATTTTTTTGCAGTGTAGTGTCAATGTGCCCCTAAATGGAAATGATAAATGTCAGCGTGACTGTAACAGGCAAAAAGTCACAACTACAGCGTGTTCTGGGAATTTTCCAACTGGGAAAAAGGAGCATAATATGCATCAGGGTGAAACTTGCTGCAAAAAATGAAAATAAAAAATACAAAATAAGAAAAAAAAATCTTTTACCTTCATCTATGTCAGGAGGAAGACCTCCGACAAACACTTTCCTGGAGTAGCGCTCCATCCTCTCGCCGTTCTGACAGCGGGTCGGCGAGTTCAGGCCCGGGGTCAGGGAGGGGTCACCGTGGCCGTCGTCAAGGAAACCATCCTCAAAGGGGAAAAGACAGGAACGACCTGGACGGGGCGTAAAAGTGAAAAGAACAGCAGAAAAGATGGACAGAGAGGAGGAGGAGTGGGGAGGTAAAGAGAGCGTGAAGTAAGAGTGTGAAGAGACGGTGAGTTTTTACTGCAGATTTATGCCTGAACTACAACTTTATTTCTAATTATCAGATCATTATGCGGCCCGGTGTTTGGAGCCTGGTGCCAGAAGCCCATTAAAATGCATCAACATCGTTTTAAACTGTGTGATTGTGAGCGTGAGTGGGAATAAAAATAGCAACAGGTATTTTGTTCCATATAACACAGTAGGAGTGTAACAGGTAAACCTTTTATGGATGCAAACTCGACTAAAAACCCACCTGTTTAGGATTGTATTTGAAACGTAATCAATTACAAATTTATTGATGGAACTTGACTTAATGTCGTGTTTTGACTGTTGATTCTATGTTGCTTTGTGTTTCTGTGTTTGTAAAGATGTAAAGCACTTTGAAATGCCTTGCTGCTGAAATGTGCTACACAAATAACATTTGATTTGATTATTTGCTGCAAAGCTCGAATCCCTGCAGGATGGAAATGTTGCGTCACACAGCAGCTTTCCTTCTTAATGAAGAAACACAAAAAGCACATCAAGCCAAACTGGAAGATCCCTTAAGATCATTTCTTATTTTGACTTTTTAGGAATCAGTCCAAACAAAAAGATTACAAGATTAAGAGTTTAGTTTGTCATTGTTTTTATTTAAGGCCGATTCAAAGAGAGCAAATTCGTTCCCCCCACTCAGCGCCCGACACAAGATTAATTCAAGCAGAACCGATGACCTTTTGCCCCCTCCCTGATTAAAGACACAAGATGGAAAACAAAGTGTCAAAATTAGCATGATTCCATTCAACCACAGCACAGATGAAAGCCACGAAGTGACACCACAATTAGACACCCCATAAACAAATCAGCCTCTTTGCAAAAAAAAAAAAAGAAAAGGAAAAAACATGGCCGGCTCGGGAAGCAGAACACGTTACCTCGTCGGCGGCCATAGCTCCGGCCTGCTTGACAGCGCCATGGAGGGGAGAGAGGGAACAAGGGATGGGAGAGAATACAGAGACATGGGTTTTCTTCAACTAAACCAAACTAGCAACATCGCTAAGGTAACAGTGGCGGGCCCGCCTAAACCTCGGCAACAGGACGAGAGCATCAATACAGCCACGGGGAATAGGATACGGAAGAGGGTTAGTGCCACTGAACAAAATAATTTTTAAAAATTCTGACTTTTCTCAGAATTTTGAGAAATTTCTCAGAAATCCCATGAGATAAAAAGTCAAACTTCTGAGAAAAACGTCAGACATGAATGACTGACAAAAGGTCAAAATTCTGCAAAAACAGTCAATTTAGAGAGAAAGAGTCAGAATTTTTAGAAAATATTCAGAAATCTGAGTTTGAAGTTAGGATTGAGTTAGAATTTTAGAAAAGACATAATTTTGAGAATTCATAATTGGGAAAATAGGCAGAATTCTGGGTTTAAAGGTAGAAATCTGAGAAAAAGTCAAAAATTTTGGGAAAAAAGTCAGTTCTGTAAAAAAAATGTCAATTTTGGGAAAACAAGTCAAAATTTTGAGAAATATATCAAAATTTATTGATATAAATTTGAAAACAATGTCAGAATTCTTTAAAAAAAGGATAAATTCTGAGAAAAGCGTCAGAATTCTCAGAAAAGAATCTGATTTCCAAACTTAGTCAGATTTCTGAGAAAAGTCAAAAAAATATTTTTCTTCAGTGGTTCTAGTCCTCTTCTGTATATGGAGGACCAATCCTGCCGTAGTCAGGAAAAATATGGCAGTAAAGAAATGATTCATTAATATAATTTCAAATAAATTAGTGTGCCGTTAAATGCAAACAAAATATTAACAGATTTAACAATTGATCAAATAATTGTGTGTAAACGTGTATTTCTGTCTTAATTTTTATACTTCGATACATTTCTGTGCTATGATGCATATTTTTAATCAAAACTGATATATTTATCTTTTGTTTATTTATTTCAAGCCCTCTCTTCCTTTCATACTTATTATCACCAAATTTATTTAAAACAAATTATTTAACTGGTTTTGTTTTTTTATTTCTTACACACTGATATATTTTTGGTTATATACATCTTTGTATTTATTAAATATTTTTACAGAATATTATGGATTTTATTTTTTGTCAATAGCTTCGAGCTAATGTGACCAAAAGACTGAATATTAATGTCCATCTGCATTTTTGGTAGAAATGCCCCAATCAGATTTTAATATCTGTACCTATATTGAAAAAAAGTCCTAGATCGGATATCAGTGACAATGTGCCCAATCCATAATGGTAGATCTATTCAGTCTAGTTCTATGGTTTAATGTTTATTTTGCATTATATTTAGAATTCCTAATTGGACTTTATGAACTATTTGAAAGGTTTGTTGCAATTTATTTTTTACATGGTTGACCAAGGTAGTCATCCTATTGTTTTTGTCAGCTTCAGTTTCTGTATTATTTATTTTGCATTAGCTGTTATACTCTTAATTGCACTTATTGGACAAATTAAAGTTCCTTTTACATGTTTGACCAAAAGCTTGTCAAGCTATTGGTGTATTTAAGTGTAGCAAATAAAATTGTAATTCAGTGCATTTATTTCTGTGGGGTTTTTTAAGAAACACTTTAGTTGAGCACTGTTTTTCTGTATACATTCTGTTATTAACCTCAGATATAGATATCGGCAGTGACAAAAGTGACTCGGTGCGTCCCTAGTTACAACAGTTTCAAACAAATTCTATAGAATCTAAATTCCTAAATGAATTAAAGATGGCAGGATCGGTCCTCCGTAAGCCTGCTGCACCTGCCTTGGCAACAGAGGCGCAGCAGCATTATGCACGGCCGCACGGCCCCGGTGATTGTGATCCGAGTTTAATGAACCTGCAATCGCTGCACTTCCTGCTAATCTTCTGTGAATATTCACAAATGAGGCCATAAAGAGGCGTTGCTGCTGGGCCGGTTTAGTCATTACCATCGCTGCGGTGAAATATTAAGAGCTGGTCGACGGGTCAGATGGAGCAGGCCAGGTGAGAGTGGAAACTTCCCGATGGCGTATGAATGTGGCCGGCTGATGGTAAGGTACAAGCGGACAGTTTGAACTGGACAGAGACCAAATGTGACCCCATCATGACCTTTAGCAGTCACATGCGAGATGATGTCATTGCTTTGACTTGGCAATATGAATGAAATAAAAGAATATCAATTCTAACTTCAAATTTGTGTTTTCTAGCTTATTCTGGGGATTCAAATGATCAATTACACTAAAAACACAAAATCTTACCAAGTATTTTAAGTCTAGTTTCTACTGCAAATATCTAATTACACTTGAAATGAGACAAAACTTAGAAGAGTCTGTTTTAAGTAAGTAATTCCTTAACATGAATAAAAATTTACTAGTTCAATTGGCAGATAAATTTACTGGTAACATGACATTATTTCATGTTTTAGGTGAAATAATCTGCCAGTGGAACTAAAACTGGGTTGCTCGGTAACGGGCTGGGCTTCGCTGGCATTGCTAGGTAACAATTGTGAAATAAGTGACGTCAATGGAATAAGTAATTTTTCATCAATATCAAGGAATTATTTACTTAAAACAAGTTTCTGCATTTTGCTGATAAGTTACTTTTAAGTTGGTACACTTGATTTAAGACAAAACTAAGATATTTCCAATAGAAATGAGACAAAAAGTACTTGGTAAGGTTTTGTGTTTTTGTAGTGTAACGAGTTAATCTAAATTTGATCGATCTTATCAATTAACTGACGATTAATTAATGTGCACCAGCAATAACATAATACAAACATAACAGGAATGGTTACATTTTTTAGAATATTTTCAATTTTGCACATTTTTATACTTTTATTTGGGTTTCTACTGCTTCTAAAAACAGCACAAACACTTATGAAAATAATTTAAAAAAACACTCAGATGGCTTTTGGGAATAAATTAATTTATTTTTTTTAATGTCTGGAAAATTAGCCGTTTCAAAAACCTACAGAATGTAAAGTCACAAATCAGCAGGCACTGTTACCTAGCAACCCCAGCAGAGTTCCACTCATTACCTAGCAACACAAATGCAACTCCAGCACATTTGGTCAGCTAGTTTTACCACTGCATGTGCTTTACAACGGCTGCTGGAATGTTTTTTTTGTGTGAGTGTATGGAACTGACTGATTTCATGGAAAGAGTCTTTGTTTGTCTTATTAAACTACTATACGGTTGTATAATTGCACATCTGTTCGCATTTTCACACTGAGTTGAAAATGCAAAGCAGCAGCTTATTCGGATTTAACGTGACAGAAGTCCCTAAAACACATGATGGGCAGAATTGACCAGACTAAAATCTCATCATCCAAGACTGATTTTGTGCAAAAATATGTAACGAACATGTTCTGTATCAAACATAGAGCAATCCTAACCTGTTCAAGAAGAAATAATAGGTCACCTTTACAGATAAAACCTGAAATCCTGCTGTTTGAACATTAAAGCACAGAAGAAGTTAAATGCCAACAAACAGCAGGGGGAGCAGATCCTCCTGTACCCCTTAACTCATCGGCCACAATAGCAGACTTGTCTCCTCAAAAACCAATAAGCGCCTTGGCATTGTCAGACCTCCACTATCTGACTGTATTGTCTCTTCTGCCTGGCTAAGTTTTCATTAGAGAAACCTGGGAAGTCTCTCTGCAGCATCGCCCTTTCACCGCCTGGCCTCAGCAACAACAAAGTCGCCTAGCAACCAGACAGAAACGGAGAGCGCTGCGGGCTGGGAAAGCATGAGATGCCTCAGCGGCGGAGACAATGCAAGCCACGAGGGAGAGGGGTTAGGAATAAGCACAAACTCCAAACTGTGTGCTGCCTGGGAGGGAAAGGAAATCTGGGTGATCCCTCCTGGGTGCCGCGGGTTTGAAGTCAGAGACGAACCGCAACAACAAAAAACCTCAGAGAGGAGGACCGCCGCATGCTTTCTTCTTCTCTTTGGAAGAAACGAACGCACCGTCCCCGGAGATTCTGGCACAGCGTGGCGCCTCGGCGCTAACGGGAGGAAATGAAGCAGGAATTCCTAAAAGCTGACGCTGACGTTCGTCCCCGACACGTTTAGAAGATCTTGAGTGGATAAAAGAGAAAATGGGCCCAGAAAACCAAAACCCCAACTGGACAAGCCCAAAGTGGAAACTAGAGCAAAGCTGTCCAAACCTTTTCCCCCCCAGGGGCCACAATGGGAAAATTTACATTACTGGTGGATAACAAGTCATTGAATTAAAATAATTAGAAAAATAAAATAGTTTGGGTTTTTTTCTGCTCAACAATAAGCTTTTTTTTTTTTTTTGAAAATCTTATTAAAAGGAAAACGATTTCCAAATATTTTGACGTCACTAATTGTTTTCTGCTTTGCTGGCCAAAATTTTTTACCATTCTTGACTTGTGGTCAGGGGTCAAACAAAATGCTTTCAAGGGCCACAAATGGCCCCCGGGCCACGCTTTGGACATCCCTGAACTAGAGCATTACTAAAATAGGTGCACCTCAAGTGGAAGGTCATCAACCCAAATAAACATGTCGCAATAAGAGATTAATCACAATAAATTAAAATGAGAAAACGAGCCACTAAGCCCCGCCTCCTGGCTCTGATTGGTTGTTTTTGCAATAGTAGCTCAGGGAGGAGGTGGAGGAAATCGATCTTTTCACAGATTATTTGTCTCATATACTGTCACAAAATAGTGACAATTTTAACAAATGAGTAGAAAAACAAAATTTTTATTTTATAAAAGTTACATACTGCAGCTCCAAGGCCTGGACGGCTGCAGCCGCGGTTTGGATCCAGCCGGGTTTCCTTCCTGGCTCTGGTTCGGTCACAGAGGGGCAAACTAGTTTTACATGTGGGGGTATTTTTGGAGGAGCTATTCCCAGAGTCAAGTGTGGTTCCCACAGTGACCCGAGGTCTGTCCTCCTACGTTTATGGCAGGGTGTCCAAACTTTTTGTCAGATGGGCCAAAAAATACATAATTTACCTGCTAAACAAAAAACTGAGCTTACAATAATTAAAATAATAAAGAAGACTTTTGTTAAAATTGTTGTGTAAATCAATCAACGTATCCCCAAAAATTAAAAGAAAGGCATCCAAATTGTCTGTTTTTGGGAAAAAATACTAAAAATAAAAACTTCTCAGCTATAAAAAGCGGATTCTTGTCACTTTTTGTATGAAATTTTGATATATTTAGCCGGGTTTAATAAATTAAAAGCAGATTTTCATGCACCAAAGTCTGCTTTCGAGTACAAGTCGCTACATAGATGTGCAAAAACAACAAACATTTTTAATTTATTTGTAACAAAACCAAAAAATCTCCATCAGCATTAATCTCCTGTGCTGGACTTGGGTAATTATTGAATTGTGGTAGCAGGGGCACACAAAATGTTTCCAGGGGCCACATTTGGCCCCCAGGGCTGTACTTTGGACACCCCCAAGTTATGGTGTTAGGGAATCCAAAACGCATTACTCATTACACAATTTAACTTGAACTCAGAATTACCAGTAAAACTAATAGGACTTACTATTCAGGGGCAATATGTGTTCTGCTCCAGGATGGTGAAAGTTGAGTCCAATCCGCCCTGTTAAAGAAACATAAGAAACTGTTACAATCTTTATTTGATCCTCAATTACAAAAAACGTGCAGAAATGAACCGACATGGAGCAAATTAACCAATCGCAGACAAGAGAAACAGGAAACCCTGGTGTCCCATATCTGATACGTTCACCCAGACAAAAGCAGGTAAAGGGATAGGATCTCACCAGGGACAATGTCCCCGTCTCACATGGACACATCTGTCAGTGCTTTCATGGAAAGCAGGTGGTGTAAGATGTCTAAATGGGAGACCTTCCTGATTACCTGTCTCTGACGTAACATTTGGAAAACGGCAAGAAAAATACACCTGGCAACCTGGTTTAGGAGAGAATCAGCCTGTTTACACAGCAAAAGCATAAAATATTACTATGTATTTTTGATCCAGTTCCCAACTCAATGTTTACGCTCGCACATGAAATTAGTTGCAACCAGATGAGCAATTATACAACCATACATCTTTGCAAAGTAGCATCGCCTCCTACACAACAAACAATAATACAGCAAGTGGTTTCTGGATGGAAAGTCAGCAACAAAATGCTTGTCTTTTCCAGCAGCCATTGTACAGCAGTAAAACCAGATGCCAAATGTGCAGGAGTTCTGCTTGGATTGCTAGGTAACGGCGGAGTCCCCGTCAATTGTGACTCAACATTCAGGAAGCTCATTTTTCAGAAAACCTTAAGCTATTACCACAAACTAAAAAACATCTGGGTGGTTTTTTAAAGCCCTTGGGCTGTTTTTAGAATCAGTTGAGACTGTTTTTAACTTTTATAATACCAGATTTTAATATACTTTCATTTAAAACTATATTACACTCCGGCTTCGTCCGCCACTGTTACAAGAACAAAAATCTCCCCTCCAACCTGCATATGGTGGTCTGCGAAGGACACCAAGCTAGTCTGGAGGGGTCTTCGTCACGTCGCTGTGACATAATTAGTCTTCGAAGGACACTCTCAAAGTGTGATTACAAAACTTTAGGATTTCCTCACAGAAGATGGATTATGACAACATTGAGATGAGCCTCTTGTAATAATGCAGAGGTAGAGTAGCCAAAAATTGTACTCGAGTAAGAGTATAATTACTTCAACATATTTTTACTCAAGTAAAAGTTAGAAGCAGCCGTCCAAGAAATTACTCAAGAGTAAAAACGTATTTGGTAAAAAAGTCTACTCAGGTAGTGAGTTACAGACCAAATTTTCAATCACTTAATATTCAAAAACTACATAATCAGAAAGATCAAAACATGAAGTTAAGTGGAAATTTTGGTACTTTAAGGACCAAAATGACAATAATTTATACAAGTAACAAAAAATAACAAAATCAGTCAAAAGACTGTTTCCAAATTGGTTTCTTTCAATAAAAAAACTTTAACAAAAACTTCAGGTGTGTGTCTGTGCCTGGTGAATTTTTTATTAAAACACGTTTGTTTTTCATCCATCCATCCATTTCCTTACACTCTTGTCCCCAGTGGGGTCAGAGGAGCCGGTACCTAACTCCAGCTGACGTTCCGGGCGAGAGGCGGGGTGTTCTTCATTCAGTGGGTAGAAAATCCAGACATTTTACTCGAGTAAGAGTAGAAATACTTTATAATAAAAATACTCAAGTAAAAGTAAATTATACAACATAGTAAAAGCACTAATTAAAGGATGTTTTTTCAAAAAAGTTACTTAAGTAAATGTAATTAGTTACTACCCAACTTGCAGTTAGAGCTGTCTGAAACCAGATGAGCTCCCTGCAGCTCCACCTGTTTCCAGCCCCATAATCCAGGCTAGTGAAGGCAGACAAGCCTCCACCTGCAGCCACCGGCTCCTATGAATGCATGGATGTGTTCCACACAGAAACAGATTGTGTCACGCTTTTTCTGAATCAGAAAGATGTAAACACCGCATGACGAAAACACCACATTATGCGTGTTATTTAACTCTCCAGAAGGTTCTCCGACCAGCCGATCCCTTCCCATTTCACCGGCCCGACGTCTGCAGGCTGCTGCCCAAGTTCAAGAGCCCCGGGAAGCAGCAGAGCAGAACCACATATTGGTAAACGTGTGGGTGGTCTGTTTGTTTCAGCTCAAAACATCTGAGCGGCTGGAGAGAATCAACGCAGGTTGTGAACTTTAACCCAACGCCACTGCATTCAAAGCAGAAGGCTGCTTTGATCAGTGAAGTGGCAATTGTCCCAACAACATACGGATTGCCTTTCCGTCTGCATTAGTCATGTTGGGTGACACAGGGAGACAGTTGCCTTCCTGAAGGCTTTAAATAACTCTGGGCTTGTGCCATCTGCTTCCCCTGAGGAGTTGATTGGCAGGGTGGGGGGATGCTGCTGCTGCAGTGACATTTCCTCTGTGAGCTATTCTCAACATCTCCAGCAGCGGCGGCTCAAGAGACGCCATCCATGTCCCTGTTGGCTCAACAGCTTCCCCGTCAGGCACCCAGTTGGATCTGAGGGTGGCTGTCCTGGTTCTTTCTTTTTACTTTTTAACGGGGCCATAGAATGCTAAATTTACAGTTTTGTACTACCATTTGGATCTCTACTGATCCACCCCCTCGTTCTTTGGCATTAAGTTCATGTTTTTTGGTGTCTGGAAAATGAGTCGTTTCAAAAACCTCTGGATTGTAACATCACAAATCAGCAGGGGCTGCCTGTTACCTAGCAACCCCAGAAGAGTTCTGCCTGTTACCTAGCAACCCAACTTGAGTACCAACAGCTTGGTCAGCTGTTTTTACTCTAGAGAATACAAGCATTTTGTTGTTGACTTAGCATTCAGAAACCACTTGCTGCATTCTTGTTGGTTGACCAGGAGGTTTCCCTGATGCTTTTCAAAGATGTGCTGTTGGATTATTGCACGTCTGTTTGCAGCCATTTTCACATGTGACTAGCTTTATGAACTACTTCATAGTTTCATAGTTGTGAAGTACTTTATAACTATGAAACTATGAAATGTTGCAAACTCCCTCCATCAACCAGTAGTTCTCCAGACCTGTAGGGGGACCCCACCAAAAACTTTTATGATACAGTAGTTTCAGTAAAGATCAGACAAACATGGCTGCCATGTGCGTGAAAGTAGTGGAAACAGAGCTGTCCAATATATGTTCATATTCATGTTTGTTTGGAGTCCAAATGCCTAAAATATGCAGACAAATGTTAATGTAATCAGCAAGTGTCGCTAATAATAGTTAGCCTGGATGAAGGCTAAGCTGGGTGTGAAGGTTTTCTGAAATCCAACTTCATTCTGCGCCATTAAACCGCCCTATTAACATCTTGGAAGGAAAATCCCAGTTGCAGTTACGGGTGTGTCGAGAGCAAGGTGTGGAAATAAATAATAGCTGTGATTAGCAGGAGACAAAAATAAAAACCTCCTGTCAATGCTCTTATGTCAACGCAGAAATGTGCAGCCAAGCCATCTGAATAAACAAGACTGCAGACCACAAAGAGGCACACAAGGACAATCAATGGGTAAAAAGCATCATTAAAGCTCAAAATCAACTCAACAAGTCACCGCAAAATAAAGCACACTTAAAGGTCTTTTAAAGATTACAGTAATGCAAAGAAAATTAAATAAATTAACTAATTGTGCCAGATCAACTGTATATCCAGTTATCACATTAAAAGCATCCTTATGTATTTTCTAAATAAAAAAAAAAGACTTTCATGAATCCGGCTTAACCTTAGATAAGCTTTTAAATGCATTTATGTTGTGTGAAATCTGGATAAACAGCAGACATCATTTCAAAAAGACATAAGAAACAAGCCCAGACTTCGTTTTAAACTGGAGAAGCTAAGTCATGCTAACAGCAGCTACGGCCAGCTCACTCAGATGAAGCCGTTGCTTTCGACCTTTAACACAACCAATAAATGCATCATCTTATCTCTGTGAAGTCATTACAGGCAGTTTAAAGTACATGAAATTGTTTCACACTGTGTTAATTATATCAGCTGAAAAGTTTAAGGGGTCAAATCCAACCTGTCGATTGAACATTGACCCTTGGGAACGAGGATCCATTTTCTGAATCGAGACGCTTGTTTCCCTGCAGTGAATTTACTTGAAAATGACGCAGTAGTAGTGGAACATCCAGCTGTTACCAAGTTGTTACTTAAATAGATCGTTACTCATGCGGCCGCTGCTGTGCATGAAATTCATGTTTTCCGTTGATCGGTGGCCCCATCAGCAACCACAACAAGCCAGTGTCACTGTTTGCTTTTCCCCAAGCTGTGACTCAGTTCATCCGGCCCAAAAACACAAAGTTCTTTGCAGTTCAAAAATTATTTAAAAAATTTGGCCCGTTGATGTAGATGGATATCTGATTTAATTAATTTGTAATCAAGGTGAAAATTACCAGCATAATTTTCTTACACAAAAAAATGTAAAGTACAACACAAAGTATTTATATTCTTATAACCAAGTTTATCCAGGGACTTTTACTGAAAAGTCAACTTTGCTGCACCCAATTCAGCTTTTATTCTTTCTTAAATTTGACTAAATAAAGCAAATGTTTTGAAAGAAAGTAACCATAATTTACTGAAAATAAATGTGTTCAATCAAACCCAAAACAAACTGATAACTAGGTGTATTTCTTTGAATACAGCAAACATGCAAATTTAAAATAGCAGGAAATTTTTGCCAAAAAAAACTCAGGAACTTTGAGAGCAATCTCAAAATTTTCTAGAAAAAAAAAAAGGAAAATGCACCAAAAAATTATAACAAAAGTAAATAATATTTTTTAGATTGATATTTGAGATTTGACAAAAGAATTTTAAATGTCAAAAATTTCCTTTAGAAAATTTTCATTTCTGAGATTTTCTTTACAAAATTTTTCTTAAAAAAAATTTTAGTCTCCCTGGTTCTGCCAACTTTAAGCTCCTTTCAGATTGATTTATTTTAGAGTTTTTTGTCACTTGAAATACAAATAAGATGCCCCAATTCAACGTTTACACTCACACGTGAAAATGCTCGCAAACAGATGCGCAATTATACAACCATACATCTTTGAAAAGCATTAGTAGAGACTCCTGCACAACCAAAACGTTTCTGTGGTTTCTGGATGGTAAATCCAGGAGAAAACACTTGTCTTTTCCAGTAGCCATTGTACAGCGCACACAACAGTAAAACCAGCTGACCAAACATACTGGAACTTAAGTTGGGTTGCTAGGTAACAGGCCGGGCTTTGCTGGGGTTGCTAGGTAACGGGCTGGGCTTCGCTCGGGTTGCTAGGTAGCAGGTAGCCCCTGCTCAGTTGTGACGTTACATTGCGGAGGTTTTTGAAATGGCTCATTTTCCAGACATAGAAAAACATGAACTTATTGCCGAAAAACTGCTGCGTGTTTTTCTTTTTTAAACTAATCGGGTTGTTTTTAGAAGCAGTTGAGCCCCAAATTAAAGTACAAAAATATGCAAAACTCACATTTTGCATAATACATCCTCTCTTTAACCAATAATTTTGAAAAATTACCTTGTTAAAAGAAACAAAACATAATCTGCAGCAAACTTAAGGTTAACGTTGAGCTCCTCTTTTATGACGTGAGAGTGAGAGCAGCTGAGTCAGAGCAGACCTACCGCTCCTGCCTCCTGTGGTTCGTGACGGCAGGCGCTGAGAGACGCACCGTCACACATCTGCTGACTGGACAGCCTGAGATAAGAGGCGTGTGTGTGTGAGGGTGTGTGTGTGTGTTTGTGTGTAGTGCTGGAGTTAAAAAGGGCTGTTTGTTCACATATCCACAACCCAAACCCAAACTGGGAGCTTTCAGAAAGTCTCAAAGATCAGATGCAACACAATGCGCCTCTCATAATCAACACAAGTCGATTCAGACTTTATGTGAAGATGTGTGAATAAAATTAACATGACATCGTCATAAACATGAACGAGTCTTCATGAATGTTTATGACTGCTGTCACAACAGCTGGCCAGAGTACACAAAAACTGCAGTAAAGTAAGAGTAACACTACTTCAACATATTTTTTAATCAAGTAAAAGTAAAAAGTATTCGTTCAATAAATTACTCAAGCGTAAAAAGGTATTTGGTAAAAAGTCTATCAAAAATACCATTTGATATTTAAAAATTACATCACCAGACGGACCAAATTATAGAGTTAAGTGAAAATTTTTATATTTTGAGACAGTAATTCGTATAAAAAATTTTTTTTTTCCAAATCAGTTTTTCTCAATAAAAAAAAAAACTTAAGAAACTTTAATAAAAACTGCAAGTGTGTGTCTGTCTGGTGGATTTCTGATTAAAAAATGTTTTTCATTCAGTGGGTAGAAAATACAGAAATTTTATTCAAGTAAGAGTAAAAGTACTTCATAATGAAACTACTCAAATAAAAGTAAAAGTACAGCATACTAAAAGTACTTCTTTCAAAAAAGATACTTAAGTAAATGTAAGTGAGTAAATGTAATTAGTTACTACTCAATTCTGATTGTCATGAAGTGTCATTTGGTGAATAATGACATTTTTAGTTCAAAGTTGCATTAATTCTTGGATTAAAAGTCAATTAAAAGTGTCAACTTTCCATTATTTGGTAAATAATGACACTATTCTTGCAAAGTATTAAAAGACAATTAAAAGCGTCAACGTTGCACTAAAAGTGGTATTATTTAATGTCTGACACTTCTGTCAAATATTTACAAAGACAGGTGTTATATCATGATTATGACAGAGTGTGGTCAGTATTACTCACACCCCTTCAAATAAAGTGTTACCATTGATTGTTCTCCATACACGAAGCCGACCGACTGATTTCTACCCACATCACAGCTCAGGTGAGTTTTCATCTTTTAAAAACCGCCTCCCTCTCTCTGACTCATAAAACACAAAAGGAAGAGCAGCTATTCCAGGCACAATGAGAAGTATGTGAGAAATGTCAGCGATGGGATGGAGGTGGGTGGTAACCGTTCAGTTAGGAATGCAAAACCGGGTCTATTGCATTAATTGGTTTTGACTGGCGGTTTTCCGCCTGTGAGCCGTTTCTCTGCAGCAACAGCAGACTCAACCCTTAAGGTTGGAGGAAAGTCTCTGGAAAACTACCAGGATTTTATTACTGGCATTATTAGCTACAACTCAGACCATGATGAGCATGTATGTCATTAATTTTGGGCTTTAACGTCAATTTTGAGAAGGCCAAAACCTTTACGTCAACAAAGGTTAGCTTTTAGCTACGTTAGCTATTAGTTATACATAATCTATACATAGCTAATTACTTTAGTACAATTCTTTCCATAAATACAGCAATCACTTATATCAACATTTCATTACTAACCTTGCTCCCATCTCAACTGAAGCTAAAATTTAATTTCTTTTTATCAGGTAGAACTGCACTCTGTTACCATAGTTACCTCAACAAGAAACCTACCAAAATAAAAACATGGTTAATGGTAGTTACAATAAACAAAGGTAACTTTACGAAAGGATTTACGTAATTGCAGAGTAGTGTGATTACATAAACACTGGGGGTGTAAGTTTGAAATTATTTGTTTTCTATGATTTATGGTCAAAAGATTCACAGAGTACGCTAATATTTGTTGAAATTAGGGCTGGACGATATGCTTTTGTCATGATATGAGTGTTTCATACCAGTCAACATTGATGATTATCAGTTTCAAAATCAGGCAAAAAAAGGTTTCCAAATCTGTTTCTTTCAATAAAGAAAACTTATGAAACTTTAACAAAAACGGCAGAAACCAGAAATTTTGCTCAAGAGTAGCGATACTTCATAATAAAATTACTCAAGTAAAACTAAAAATACTCCTTAAAGTAATTATTTTCAAAAAAGTTACTGAAGTAAATGTAACCAGTTAACTGATTATTTCTCACTCAACATCCAGCTGCTTTTTGGAACAAATGGCAGTGAAGTGATTATTTTCTTAAATCCTATTCTATAAAATCGACCAGCTTTACTTTAACAGTTTAAATTCTCCATATTAACCACGATGTTTCCTGCGTGGAAGCCGGGCCCGACTCAAAAGGCGAGCGGTTCTGCCAGCAGGGTGGAGGAGCGTTCTGCAGCACCTTGCATTCTGCATCATGACAACACAGCGAAGCATGCAGGGAAACGCTCAGCTTATGGTAAAACGCCAAGCCTGCCTGGCTTTCCTCATATCTCCCTCTGTGTTTGTCGTGCTTCGACAAACACGGCCCTGCGGGACGTTACGACACAGTTCCCGTGAAGCAGATAGCGGGGGCCCTGAAGATCACTCTGTCCTAACAATGTTCACTCAGTACAGGCCTGGAAATAACGCAGTCTGTAAACGGGAAAAACACGGGCACACCCCTCCCACCTTTACTTTTCCATTGTTAGGATGAGAGCAAAACCTCACAAGGCCTCATCCTGGTTCGTACAATGGACGACAGAGCTGGAAAAACAATGAGTTCGCCCTAAGAAGAAGACCGAAGACGGATTCTTGTTTTTATGATGAATCAGTTCAAATATTATTTTTGAAGCTGTAAATAAGCAATATATTTCTATGAACAATCAAAAAGAGTGCAGAAGATTACTGTACAAATTGTTCAAGTGTGGAAACGATCATAAAAATCTGCCTGTTCAGACCTGTGTTTTTCACATTAGCCACTTAAATTTCAAGATGGCCGCCATTTTTGAGTTGTTTAAAACAATTATTGAAACAAATGTGACCCATTTTCATGACTTGTATGAACTTTATGTCACATATGTTTTCTACTTTGCTAATCATGTTCATGCAACTTCAAATCAATAACATATAGCAAAATCAGAAACTGAGGACTTTGCTGTTTCTTCACACAACATGTTTTGTGTTTTGCAGGGAAGGCTCCATGTCTCAACTGATTAAAAAGTTACTTTAGCCCATGAAGCAAACAAACAAACAGATACAAACATGTGATAGCAATAGATGAGTGAATATTCCTAACCTGCAAAATGATTCCTCCATATAATATCGGCAATAGTCACTGGTGGACCGCCAGCCGGGTGTGGTTTACCTTTGTCATGGTCAGTCTTTATCATATCCATTAAGGGATTCTCCAAAGAGTTCAAGTTAAAAGGATCAAAGGGCCGATTCCGGTCCTGGAAAACAGCAAAAACATGCAGACGTCTGGAATTAGTTATCAAAGTTAGTCATGAAAATGAACAAAGACACCATACAATAAATCAATATCACAACAGATTGGATGTGATACTTGACAAGACTAGACTTATCAAATAAATTTGTAATTCAGTACATTAATGTCTGTGTTTTTAAAAGAAAGAAACATTTTAAGTCAATTCAGTACCCAGGATTCACTGCATTTTAGAAAACCTCTAAAAATGTTCACCTTAACGGAGGATTCTGTGAAAATAATGTTCAAGTTCCACCGGGTTGATAACGGGAACTCCAGCAGTGTTAACGCCGAGTCTGTCGTTGGGGGAGGATTGACTGAATTTCCCTTGTTTGTTGACGCTTTCATCTGAGAAACATGAGAGAAAAAACCTCCAGCCAGAGCTGGAAGGCTGCGGTCTTGGCAGCTGTGTCCTGTGTTCGCTACGCGAGCCGGGAAGCCGCATTGTTTGGACACCGCAGCTATTGTTGTTGCCCCATTCGGCTGAGCATTCAAAAGTGTTGCCCACCCATTGCCACTCAGGACCCGACAGCGCCACACAGATAAAAATCTGCCCACTTGGTGCAAATGGTAAACACTTAAACCGCTGAGCTGTTCAGTTTTTCTTTTCCCTGATGGGACGCAGCTGGAAGTGGCGTTTACGAGTTTAGACTCTGCGTTTGAACACATCACATTATTGGAGGAACGAAAGTTGACCTAATTTAATAGCTCAACTTTCCCCATTATAACAAGCAAAGGAGAATTTAATTCAGACAAAAATAAATAAATCAAGATGAGAAAAAATAAGGCAAAAAGGCAAAAACAAAAAAATGGTTCTGGAACGGGTAAAGGTGTGATATTTCTGTTCAGATTGGAATAAGTAGCTCTAAATAAACCACATTTTAATTATGTGTAAATTGTGTAAAAATTTAATTAATGGATTGGTGTGCTCATTTCTAACGCACTTATTTAGCTACTTTCCCAGATTATTAGGTAAATTACTTAAACATTAGTTCATTAAATGCTTTACAGCAGATGAAAATGGTTTACATATGGACCAAAAAATAAAATAAAATTCAGCAACTTGATCAAAAATAATTAAAGTCTTGCAAATTTATTACACAGTGATATAATTTAACATTCTTTCTGTTAATTAAGAGGATAAAATCTGTCAGTTCAGCATGCATGTCAAGAGCAGCAAACATGCTTTAAGTACGGATGCGTACTGACCGCCATCCTGTATCTTTTCCTCATTAAGTTTGGTTTTCATCCTGGTCTTTTTCTGCACAGCACCCTCTGAGCATTTTAATGCAAAATCAACTAAATAAAAGCAATATTAGGTAACCAGATCTATGTTTTTTGACAGGCTTTAAAGGAGCGTGTAGGTTGTTTTAACGTCCGTCATGGCGAAGCGGGCAGAGTTCTGATTAGATTAAAATTGTTATCCAACATAATTTTCTTACACAGGAAAATGTAAAGTACAACATAAAACATTCATCCTTTTATACCTAAGTTTTAACAAAAGGTAAAAGTGAGTTTATACAAGGGACTTACTGAAAAGTCAACTTTGCCATACCCAAGTCAGCTTTCATTTTTTATTAATCTTGGATAAATGTAGCAGACGTTTGACAGAAAGTGACCTAATTCCTGTTCTTATTACTGAAAATAAATGCATTTAATTGAGCCTTAAAGAAACTGAAGCATGCAAAACTAAAGTAGTAGTAAGTACTAAATTTCTGCCCAAACAAACTCAGAAATTTTGAGTAATCTCTGAAATTTTCTAGAAAAAACAGGGATTTTTAAAAAAACTTTTAAATTAATATCAGATATCTTCTACAAAACTTTTTTTTTAAATTAATTTCTGAATTTCTAATGTAGAAAAAGTTTCTAGAAAATTTAATCACAAAAGTTCAGAGTTTTTGGCAGAAATTAATTCCTTTTTTTCCCCATCTAAAAACTCCTTATTACACCGTCATAAAAACCCTTTCATATTTTGTATCTACAATAAATATCGGGCTACTTTCAATGTCAAATTTATCTACATAGTACTTTTAAAAACAGGTTGAAACTGCACCAACGTCCTGTACAAAAATGATAACTCGATAGAATAGATTGATGAAAGAAAAAGAAATAAAGTACATAAATAAATAAAATAAAACATCAGAAGAATGAAGTTACAGTATCAGGCCTTAATTAAATGCCAACAAATAAAGATAAGTTTTAAGAAGCAATTTTAGCTTGTTTTTTGGGGGGGGGGGGTTTGGCCTGCGATTACTTTTGAGTAAAAAGTTTGGACACTGCTAACTTACATTCCTGGCTGCTCTTATATATCCAAAGTCAAGCAAAACACCATTTTCCTGCCATGTTCCAGTTTTGGAATAATATACAAAAAGTTCTTAAAATCAAAACACACTCAGATTTTATGAGTTTCATTTAAAAAAGCAGTAAAAAAGGAATGTTACTGCCTTCTCCAAGAGGTCAAATCGCTACATTTGCTTTATTTATTGAGTTTTATCGACTTGTTTTAGACAGTTTAGCTCTTTCCGAGTGTCGTCTTGACCAGGTCTCTCTTCTAAAAGAGATTTCTGATCTCAAGCGGCGGCACGACCGTGAAGCAGAATTTAAGCAGGAGGCTATTCCTGTTCGCCAGCCATCTCGCTTGCAATCAGAAGACGCGCGCGATAATTTCCATCAGCATCATCAGATCTCCTGAGACGCCGCCACGTTGGGTTGAATTCCTCGCATTCCTCCGGCTCTGAGGAGGCAGCAGGCAGGTACAAGCACATAACAAGTTGATATTCGAACCCAGGCGGATTTAAAGAATGAGCTACCAGCGTTTTTTAGGCCAGGCAGTGACGCGCCTGAGCTTTGTTTACATAAACAACAGCTGACATCCAGAACCCTGACTTTGCAAATGAGTGCCACTTATCTCTTAAAGGTAAACTTTAAAAACAAACAACTCTATGTGACTGGAATAGCCTATGTGGGTTTATAAGTACAATTTGAGCAAATAATAACATAACATAAGCTTAGAAGTTGGTTATTTGCCAAAAATGGTCCAATTTTTAAAGTGAATAAACCTGTGGAAAATTCATGCACTGCAAAAATCTCACCAAGTATTTTTGACATAATTTCTAGAGAAAATATCTTAGTTCACTTGAAATAAAGCAAAACTAACTTACAAGTAGCATTTCAGTAAGATATAGGAGCTTGTTTTAAGTAAATGATTCCTTAATTTTGATGGAAAAGAGCTTTTTTCATTGGCAGACTATTTCACCTTTACAAGAAACTTTGCCATGATTAAAGTGAAATAATCCGACATGAACTAGGACTTTTTCACCAACATAAAGCATTTATTGACTCTGAACAAGCCTCTATATCTTGCTGAATAAGTTAGTTTTGTTTTATTTCTTTGAACTAACTACGATATTTGCACTAGAAACTAGACAAAAAATACCAGGTCAGATTTTATTTTTCCATGTGCATTTTAAGCTGTACACTGCAAAAAAAAAGTATCATCAAGTATTTTCTTTTAGTTTGAAGTGGAAATATCTTTCTACACTTGAAATAAGACAAAACTAACTTACAAGTAACTTTTCAGAAAGTTAATTGTTTTAATTATTAACTCTTGAATATTGATTAAAAAGTACTAGTTCCATTTATATTTTCATTTTCAGCATGAGAAAAACATCTTGTTTCCTGTATGGCGAGCTGTTTTAGCAAATAAACTGCTGCTGGGCACACCGGCCAACTCAACATTTACACTCGCACGTGAAAATGGCTGCAAACAGATCCACAATTATACAACAGCACATCTTTGAAAAGCAGAAGTGAAGCCTCCTGCACAACCAACAAGAACGCAAGAAGTGGTTTCTGGATTGTAAGTCAACAAGAAAAAAACACTTCAGCGGTAAAACCAGCTGACATAACTTGGGTTGCTAGGCGACGGACTGGGCTCCGCTTGGGTTGGTAGGTAACGGTGACCCCAGCCGAGATGTTTTTGAAACGACTCATTTTCCAGACACCAAAAAACGACAATTTTTTAAGCACTTATGGTTGCTTTTAGAAGCAATTGAGAAACAAACTGAAGTATAACAATGTAACAAAATATGAAATTTTGCATAATATATCCCGTTTACATAAATCAGGAGGGGTCAAGTTACAACCCTACATTGCATGAACACCAATTAGTCCTCAGAAGATATTTTAAATTTAATAATTGGTTTTATCTGCTTTGATACTGCATGTCCCTCTTAATCCTAGAGTTTCATCTAGCAAAGCTGGACTGGATGAGAGTGGGAGAGCGTTGCAGTTCCTCTCCGCCTCATAAAGCGTGACATGTGACCCCCTGACCTCGTCTCCAAGAGATAACTGGAGCTGTAATCCGGCTGAGGCTGCACCGACAGACAGAGGAAAATGTGTCACAGAGACCGACTGACATGGACTCAAACCAGCAGCCGGGTACGTTTCACTCCGGCTGTAATCCCAACCAGAGCAAACCTGCGTTTTTGCAACATTTCGGCTCAACCTTCGTCCTCTCCCGTCGACGGAGCAGCGACTTGGTTTTTGTAGAAGTCGGTGACATTGTAAGGGGTGGGAGGGTTTCCTGTTGGTTTACTTTACGCCTGTTTGTCAGTCAGCTAAACATAGATCACGCACGTGACTGACCAGACGCTGTGAGGGCTCATGTTTGTTCACGCCGTCGAGCTGGAAAGGCTTCCTAAAGTGAATCCCAGCAGCTATAAGGCATTTCTCTGAGTCCCTGCTATGAATAAACAGCGTAGGTCTAAAGAACTATTTGCATATCAGTGCGGGATATTGAGGAAATTACATTATAAATGCAGTTGCAGTTCACAGTGTTTGTACTGTCTCAGTGAAGCAATTCAAATTCAAATGCCAATTTCCTTGTTAGCCGGCAGTTTATTTCCTTAAACAATTTATAAGCTAGCAACACGTTTTACCTCGGAATAAAAACGCCTTGTATTCGCTCAGAAAAAAAACTTCTCACACCAGGAAAATAAGCTTGTTCTCAAAGGCTTCTGTGTTCCTCCCAATATAATACTGAACATCTTCGAATGTTCAGTATTTTAGTATCTGTGAAATGAAAGAAAAATAGATGGTTTTCCATGCATGACATGTTTGTCTTTACTCTGACACTTAGTGACTGTAGCGACATGCTGATGGCAAAACAAGGATCAATAAACTTTAAATTCTAAAGAACGTTTAACACTGGAAGATATTTTAAATATTCAAAATAAGTAAACAAAACAACAAATAAAATCAGTTATACAGCAAAATTATACTTCAAAAAGGGGCCAGTTGAGACCAAAGCACCAGACTGAAGACTTTTGTTATCCAGCTTTTGATAAAAAAAGAGAAAAGTTATTTTAAAAAATGCAAATGGAAACTAATGAGCTCATTTTAATTTACCATGTGTTTAATTGATTTATTGTGAACTACATCACAATTGCAACGCACTCTATCAATAGCAACTAGCCCTGTCACAATAAGCTATAGATAAATTAAAACAAGCAATGAGTAAAATTTTGCTTTTTTTTTTCTGGGATGGGGCACCAAAACTGCCTCCAGCTCAGAGGCCCTTATTTTTTTAAATCCGGCCCTGGTCCACACTATTAATTCATGTTAAGACTTTATAGTTGGTGTTAAGATGTTGCTAACCATGTTTTCTAATAACACATGATTACCTGCTAATATTTTCAAATTCTCTGTTAACATTAAATATTTTTAACTCAAAAACTGCCCTATTGCCCCTACTAGCTGGTATAGAAAGTTTTCTGGGGGGAACCGTGACATTTGTTCAAAGTGTTCTCAAAAAGACAATATTATCATTTATAGCAATAATCACAGCGACAATTTATCATACAGCAAAATGTATTATCTACTTAGGACAGATTTCCCACCAAAGAAATTTGGAAACTGCTTTTTGTATTTGCTCAGGTATTCTTTACCTGACATTAATTGAATTGAAACCAGCCGTGTTTAGTCCGCTTTAATCAAACGAGTTTGTTTGTCTAGAAAGTCCGGTTCGTTTGGGGAGGTGTGAACCTGTAATTAAACTCTGATGCGGATAAAAAAAAGCAAACTCTGGTCCGCCTATAAACCTCAGTTTCGATTTGGTTGAAGTGAACGCTGGCGCAGTTCGAATACATATGTGAATGGTAGGCGGACCAGAGACGGCTCCAAAAGCAGGAAGTGGACTACATCGCAGGGCATTCTGGGTAAATACAAGCCAAACAAACGTCCAACAAACAAAAGAGAAATTCTACAACCACTCAAATCTGGCGCTACTCCATTTTTGTTTATTTCATGAAGAAGGAAGTTGCGCTCAGTGTCTTCTTCAGAGGTTTTTGTGTCCTTTCCTTGTGTATTTTCTGGTGCAGTGCCCCCATAGGCGAGGAGGGGAACCGGTTTTTCAACTAGTTTGGTAGCAGCTAGACATACAACAAATGTTGCAACTTTGATTCCCAAACAAACCGAGTCTGAAAAGGTGTGAAAATACCAGAGCTGAAAAATTTTACTTAAGTAAGAGTAGAGCTACTTTAACATATTTTTACTGAAGTAAAAATAAGACGTAGCCATTCAGGAAATTATTCAACTAAGAGTAAAAAAGTATTTGGTAAAAAGTCAACTCAAGTACTGATAACTGATCAAATTATCAATTAATATTTAAAAACTACAAAATCAGATGGATCAAAATAAAATGTTAAATGTAAATTTTGGTCCTAAACAGGACCAAAATGACAATAACTCATGTAAGTAAGAAAAAATAAAGATTTTTCTTCTAAATCAGTTTCTTTCAATAAAAAAATATGAAACTTTAACAAGAACTGCAGATGTGTGTCTGTGGTTAATTTTTGGTTAAAATATGTTAGAGAATCCAGAAATTTTACTCAAGTAAGAGCAGCGATACTTCATAATAAAATGACTCAAGGAAAAGCAAGAGCTACAGCGAAGCAAAAATACTCCTAAAAGTAACTTTTTTCAAAACAAAGTTAGTAGTTATTACCCAACTCTCACTGTTTGAGAACTGGGAACAAAAACAAGAAATCTACAAGGTTTTGAACACCTTTTGGGATCATTGTACAGAATAAACAGCCTAATTTAAAGGTTGATTTTAAATATTATTACCTGGAAAGGCAGTATGTTGTTGCTGTTGTCGGCCCTGAACGCGCTGTCCTCCATCCAGGGCTTTTGAGCCAGAGGACCGCCGGGTCTCGGGAATTTGGGGGGCGCTATGACATTGCTGGTGTAAGGCTTCTTCATCGGGGAGATGGGGTTGAGCGGAGACGGCACTCCGACCCCAACCCCGACCCCGACGCCCACGGCTCGGCGCGGGTCTCTGCCCGGCTGCAGCCCGCTCCACGGGTTGGACGCGGTGCTCCACCCGGCGTTCTGGTGGTTATTCCAGGCGGAGGAGGAAGCCGGGGAAGACGACGAGGTCCCCTTGCTGTTGCTCATGATGGTCTGGTAAGCGTTTCTCTGGGGAAAGGGGCCTTGGCTGGGACTGACCGGGGATCTCCGCTGCTGCTGCTGCTGAGAAAGCCCGATCTGCGGGGAGAAATTCCCCCCAAACACCGGGTTGACGTGCGGGAAGTTCTGGAAAAGCATCGTCCCGTTCACCGACGGTACTCTCTGGAAAAAGCTGTCCTCCACGGCGTTCGTGGTCCCCGTGGACCAAGTGCTCCCGAACGACGACGGAGGGGAACCAAGGGGTCCGCCGGGCTCCTGAAGCGGGTGCTGGTGGAAGCCCAGCCCGGGCAGGATCGGCGACTCCATCGGGACTCGGTCCTTGCCGCCGCCACTGCCGCTGTTGCTCAGCGCGGAAGCCGCTTGGCTGCTGCCGGTCGACGGGCTCTCCGACTCGGATGAAGATGAAGTGGGTTCCGATGACGGGGTCGGCGTGGAGGGAGGAGGGTCTACTTGTGTCGGGTCTTGCTGCTGCTGATGAGGCTGGGCTTTGTTTTTGTCCATCAGTAAATCATCCTGCATGGTTTGCTGAGCTGCGACGGGGGGAAACAAACACTTTGAGTCAAAATTAAGATTTCTATTTCTAGGGAGATCATAGAGAGAACTCCTACGGCAACCGAAAGGGAATAAAACATTAAACTGGATCGCCCTCAAAAAATAAAACACAAACACTTCCTTCCTTCCTTCCTTCCTTCCTTCCTTCCTTCCTTCCAGGGAGAACAAAATGACTCTTAAATCCCCACGAAGAATATGGCAGTAGTAAATCACTAGATTTCGCCACGTCTCGTTTTTTCTTCCACGCAGGAACTCCAGAGCTGCAATGTGAAACTGATTCTGTGCCTTTTCTCGCACAAGGACCTCCCCTGACACTCATTTGCATACGTCAGTAAATACAGCTGTCCTTCAGCAAGGTGAAAAGACACCTTGACAGTTCTGGTTTATTGTTAACGACTCCCTAAAAAAAAAAAAAAGAAAAAAAAAACCAAAAACATTTGTCAGCTTTTTCTTTCTTGTTTTCATTTTTTTCAAGCTACACTTCCAGCATCTTTTAGACGAATAAATTAAGTCACACAAGCAAAAAAGAATTGCATTTTTAATCAATTATTTAATTAAAAAGACAAATATTTCAGTTACAAGCTAATGTATTTAATCTATATGTTTAAATTAAATATCTAAATATTAAATTGGGTCCCACAACTTACAAGAGGGACATTTAAGAAAAGAAAAAAACAGGAGAATTCCGCATTGACACGAATACGTCGCATTTTAAAGCGAACAATGCACAAATATTAGAAATTGTTTGGTTGTCTTGGCAACACATTGCAAAAAACAAATGTTCTTTAGAAATTAACTGAAAAATAAATAGAAAGCGTTTGGTTATTGCTAAACATTAAAACACCGAGATTTTATGGCATAAAACCATCAGAGGTTAAATATTTACATATATACATACCGATAGTGACGCTGACAAGCCAAGCTGTGGCCTCTGGATAATAATAATAATAATAATAATAACACTATAAAGCTGGCGTGACACAGACCCGTCACTCAGCATAATAACCACTGATATGAGTCGGACTTTAAATATAATCGCAGTAGTATGAGATCCGCACGCCCCACCGATTATAATCCGTGTTTTTTACTCCAACAGAACCGCTTCCAAGGTCATGAAAGGACCACAATCAGCAGTGGTTCAGTCCACGGACCCCATAAAAACACTGACCACTAACCCGACCCTTGGTTCTGTCGCGTTGGCCGAGATATCCCGGTGTTAATATATATATATATATATATATACATATATGTATATATATACATGTCATGAAGCTCACTTCCCCACGAAAATCGGTTCTGTAGATCCATATGTGTCCCACTGCACACGGCAGAACAACATGCACCCACTTTGCGCCTCTGCTCGAAGTGAAGCGGGAATTATTACCTTTTATCGTTCACCTTTTTCAGACTGTGAATAGATATTTCTGTTTGCCTCGCCTGGGTAGGGATATGACAAACGAGCTACGCTTGTGCCGAGGTGGTCAGCAGTTGCCTCAACAGCTGATTGACTGCGGCGCATGGGTGATGGCCGAAAGGGCTTGTGGGAGTTGGAGTTTTATCTCGGTGCGGTAGCCGGTCTGCTTCCAAACTACCAAATAAACTATTGGAAACTGTTTACATTAAGTTTACATTACATTACTTCAACATATCTTTACTTAAATTAAAGTAAGACGTAACATTAGTACTCAAATAAGAGTAAAAAGGTATTTGGTAAAATGTCTACTCAAGTACTGAATAATTGATCAAATGATCAATTAAAAATTATATCATCAGACGAAGCAAAATAAAATGTTAAGTGGAAATTGACAATAATTTATATAAGTAACAAAAAATAAAATTAGGCAAAATAGTTTTCTTTCAAAACAATTTCTTTCAAAACAAAAATCTTATGAAACTTTAACAAAAACTGTAGGTTTGTCTCTGTGTTGGTGAAAACATGTTTGTTTTTTCATTCAGTGGGTGAAAAATATAGACATTTTGCTAAAGCAAGAGTAGAGATACTTCATAATAAAATTACTTAGGGTAAACGTAAAAAGTACAGTGTAGTAAAATTACACCTAAAAGTACATTTAAATAAAAAAAAGTTACTCAAGTAAATGTAACTGAGAAATTTAACTTGTTACTACCCAACTCTACCAAGCAGCCTTTTATCTGCGTTGTTGTCTGAGATAAAGCTTTATTGCACGAATAAAAGCATATGCTTTATTTTATTTTATTTGTTGTTGTATAACACAAATTAAGAAGAATTTATAATTTGTACGTTGGCAGTTATTAGTAGTTATTCTGATGCTGTATGTCCGGTTGTTAAATACAATTGCCATTATTACTATTTTTGTTTTTAAAAATCTGTCATAAATAAATAAATAAATGGAAATGAAGTGAAATAATTTACACAGGTAAACTTACTAACGGTTTAAGATTCACTATTTATTTATCGTATCGTTTATTATATGATACATTTCTTATCATGATGAGAATTTTGATTTATTGTTGCCATGATAAATTCTAATTAACAATGTCTAAAACTGTTTAAAAGGTGGGATTGTTTTAATATTTTATCCACTGTTTGCTTAATAAAAACATCAATAAATACCAATAAATTTGAAAATGAAGTTGGTGACTGGTGTCCTAAAGAAGTCTGTTACAAATAAGAATCTTTTTCAAGACCAATAATTGTGATTGTGAGACTATAATTGGTGTGACACAGTCATAGTTGTACAGTTACCTAAAAATAACTAATAAGTTTTTAGTTATACCAATAAAATAAATTGTACCTAACTTATAAGCATATGACAATTTGCTTCTATATTTTCTAAAAAACTTGACTGAAACAGAAATTAAATGAATACTTTAAAAAGATTTAAAGAGGAGCAGCAAAAACAAAAGAGATAGGTTAGCATTGCTTACCAACAACTGATGATGTCAACCAGGACAGTCTTCAGTCAGAAGCCTCTTCAGAGTCACCACAACACTGACTGCTGGAGAGCTTTACTGCCACAATATTTGAAAATATTTGGACATTATGAGTTGCGACAGCATTAGATTTATCTTTGGGGATAAAAGAAAAACGAAACAAACTAAAAAAAATCTTATTTTTGAATTGAACTGAATTTACATGGCTGCAACATTTTCTTATTTTATCAATATAATATAATATAATATAATATAATATAATATAATATAATGTAATATAATATAATATAATTAATATAATATAATATAATATAATAAAGTTGAAGTGTAGAAGTTTTAAAACTACATTTCCCATTTTTACCGGAAGTTGCGCTGACGGTGTGGTCCTTGTTTTGATGACGTAGCCACGGCCAGTCAATGGAGTCAAACGGTCAGAGGAAACGAGGCCATAGCAGATTTAAAGTGTATTTTCTCTTTAAATAACCACCGGGAGGAGATAAATGCTATTTTGATAATCATGGCCGTCAGGGCGTAGTTTTACTCCAAATACGTGGCACGTCTGCAGCCGACAGGCCGTGTCAACAAAGCGGCCTATGTGGGGCTAGTTAGCTAATTTGTTAGCTAGTGATTTTTTTTTTAAATCCTCCTTCAGCAGATTATCAGGTGTGGGACTTTTTATTTATTTATTTCATTTTCGTTTCGCCTCTCATTCTTCGCTTTCAATAAGACAGTATCGCTCCACAACAATGGCGGATCCAGGTCCGGTGGTGGCACAGCAGAATTTGGACAGGTGAGTTGAAGTTTTAGCAGATAAGCTAATGGCAGCTACGTAGCTCACTTACATTAAAGCGTTTTTGTCAAAAATACAGGGTGTATTCATTAAATATTTGAGAATATGTTCACTTAAGTCAGAAATGTGGATTTTGCATCGCCTCTTGATGTATTTTAACATGTTTTTGGAGTGACTCTGGTAAGGGACGTCCTTAGCTATCTGCTTCTGACAATGATCTCTGATTGATGCCACCTGCGGTCGATGACCCGGTAACACCTGACGTTATACAGAGGCCTCCAGTATGGATGGCTTAATCTGAACCTCTAATTCATTGTTACGTGTGTATGTTGGTTTAAAACGGGCCGCTCTAGTTTAAAAGTTACATTTATAAACACAAACTAAAACCTTTTCAAAACAGTAAACTGCAGCTTCTACTCTAGGTTATTTATCGTGGGCATTTATCGTGTGGTGCATCATTTATGCGATACATTTCTTGTAATAAGATTTTGATTATCGTTGTCACAATAAATTCCAATTAGTGATGCTTAAAAACCTCTAAAGCAGTCTGTATTATTTTTTTAATCTTTTCTTCACTATTTGTTAAATAAACGTGTTTCAATACATTTGAATAATATAATTTAATATCATTAAATGTAGTTACTATGTGCATTCTAGATGTACAAATCACACTTTGTGTAACTGGCATCCTAAAGAGTGATATTACAAATGTGAATGTTTTTCAATGGTAGTATTTGTTTTTGTGGGGCTATAATCCCAATTTGTGGTATTATGATACTACAAAATATATCACTCCTACTCTAGACATGTTAGTAAACTGTTTAAAGGTTGTGTATTAATGTGTTTCATCTAAAAAAACATTGAATTAACTTTTAAATGTTACAAATAAAATGTGTTTGGGTTAAAAATGAAGACCGCTATAGCATTATTAGATGCTAGGCTTGCAATGTGTTAAAAGCTATGATCCAATTATCACAAAAATGTGATAATTTTAGCAGTTTAGCATTAGCTGAACTTCCAACACTTTAAATTGCCAAACACTGTTTAATGACTGTACTGCCTTTTAATTGGAAGAATAAATGTCAGTTAATTTATTCTTATTAGGCTCCTTATTCACCTGAAAGGTCACATTCATTACAAAATGTGATATTTTCATCATAGAGATTTTTTTTCTGCCTTAGAAACATCATGAATTTTTATATCTTGAAATTAACTTTATTTTTCATAGAATCTGTGTATTTCTGGGGTAATTAAGGACGTACTCATGTACTAAAGTTGTTGATTTTTCAAACAGATAGGCGTGGAAACTTTAACCAGAAGATGGTTTGGTTAATTTATCCAATCTTCAGGTAAATCAAACATGTTTTTGTTGGTCCAGCACTTAAAGAATGTCCAGGTCCAGCTCTTATTATGCTGCCAAAGTAAAATGCAGAATAAATTACACTATAGGTATGCTTACAATATTAATAATTATCAAAACTGCAGCCCAAGCTAGTAAATAAATGGCTAGTTTTTAAGGTTATTGCACACAGTAGTAAATATTATGACTGATTGAAAGCCTGCAGAGTCAAATTCATTTATAGCAACATAGCAGGAAATCAGGCTGCAAGATTTCTGAAATTTAGTCAAAATGTACTTGGGAATTTATTTGAAGTATGGACTTCCTTAAAGCATTTTCTTTTAAACAGGAAGAGACCTTGAGGTTAAGTCCATACATATCTCGCACCAAAAAACAACAAACATGAAGGTGGAGCAGAAGAGAAACTCTGCATTTAGAAAGTAAAACTGTCTCATAACTGCTTCCAATTTCTCACATTCAGCAGTTACACCTGTCCAACGTTATGACCTTAACTTTATTTTTTAATTTTAGAAGAGAATGGTAATATCCTTTACTGAAAGAAAGTTTTATATTTTGAGAACCATAATCCTTTTTTGGATTTATTGTATTACCAAACTGTCTTAAAGGAGCTGTACTTTCTTGTAAATTGTTAATAACGGGTTCCTGGCAGTAGAATTGAAACATTGTCTTGGAAAAACGTAGCATTTATGTACACGCTAAAAGTATGTAGCACTTTTAGCGCTGGTGTACTGAATTGGAGAAAATTAATGTAATGTCCTCTCTATTTACAAACCTACAGTAGACAAATCACATTTTTCACACCCCAAAGCTTTCCAAATCACACTGTGACTACTTGCACAATCTATGAAGTGTTTTTTTTCTTTGTTTTATATTCTCCACACTGGCTCCAGATTATGGGTTAAGGTTTTCTTACCAAAGATCTAAACAAAGGAAGTCTGGCTCTTTGGGAAAAAATTTAATGCATTCAGGTATAGACCTGTCACGATAACAAGTTTTACTGGATGATAAATTGTCCCAGAAATTATTGCGATAAACGATAATATTGTCATTTTGAGACCACTTTGAAGGAAGTAGTTCAGTTATGCTAGCTTGACTTTGAAAATCTTATCATGTAGTTGTGCTGTGGAATTCGGTGTGCTCAGTTTAGTTACAAAATAAAAAAGGCGACCTAAACGCCAATTCTGACAGATCATTAGTACAGCAGATGTTTAAGTTAGCTAATCTACAGCCATTGTGTTAGCTTAGCTAATAGCAGCGGCAGCTAATCGACCGCAACACAATCACTTATTAATAATCTTAAAATAAACATAAAGTCTAAGAACATAAAACTGTAACGGACTGAATGTTCTGTTCTTCGTGTGGGAAATGCTTGAGTGATTTTTGGGGGTTGAATCCTGATGCACTAGTGGAGCATCAGTCAGTTGCCATGGCAACGGTTCTGTGTGTAGTGTAGCCGATGCAGAGAGCAAGGAAAAAAAGAATGCAAGTGGGTTGGTCAGCAATTTTTCTGCATAATTTTTTTACTTTGCTGTGGTGCACTGCAGTAAATTAATAACATCTACATCTCCAGGTTTCGTTTTGTTAATGAAATTGTTGTATGAAGTGACAGAATCGTCTTTTTGCTCTCCACTGTCGTACATGTGTGAAATTTCCGGATGTAAACAGTAACGTGTCTATATGTTACAGTTAGCTTGTTTTGGATTCGGGTCAAGATCTAGGGCTAATTTTTGATGACACACAAAAGCGACACATGCATTCTGTGTCAGTGAGAGCAAATAGTTTATCATCTCCTATTACAAAATATTTAAATTTATTTTATCAGTATAAATATGAACATTTAGGACAGCTAATCAGGTGAATAGAGTTTACATGGAAGTGAGGAGATGCTGCAACATTTCAGTGCTGCTTCATCCTAAACAAAGACCAGCAGCTGATAACGTGTGTGTGTGTGTGTGTGTGTGTGTGTGTGTGTGTGTGTGTGTGTGTGTGTGTGTGTGTGTGTGTGTGTGTGTGTGTGTGTGTGTGTGTGTGTGTGTGTGTGTGTGTGTGTGTGTGTGTGTGTGTGTGTGTGTGTGTACAAGGAAGCGTTTGACACTGCA
Organism: Xiphophorus maculatus; assembly: GCF_002775205.1. Lineage (NCBI taxonomy): Eukaryota > Metazoa > Chordata > Actinopteri > Cyprinodontiformes > Poeciliidae > Xiphophorus > Xiphophorus maculatus. The sequence goes on along the minus strand of NC_036464.1, from coordinate 3,535,191 downwards.
TTTTCTGTCAATATTGATCTTTGAACTTTGAAACCATTTCCCAAAGAAAGGACGGGCATGCGGGTTTTGTGAAAGGTGCCCCAGCTACGTGCTGCTGTGTATGGCGGAGGCGGTAACCCTGACGGTGTTTGTGGAGCAGATAGCTGTGAGATGTATGCCAGGTCCGGTTGCTGCTACGGTTATGTACCAAGCCTCTATCACTGACAAACATAAGGCCCAAAGGTTCTTATCAGAACCAACCACAAGCAGCCAGCTGCCTTCGCAGTGCAGAGTTTCACAAATAGGTGTGAGGAAAATGTTTCAATCCACCATCTTTTTCTTATATCAGATTTAAACCCAAACTTGTTACTTTTTGTCCTCCATATTTAGTTTGTTTTTGTTTTTAGGACTTTCAAGGTATTGATATTTATTTATTTGTTTATTTTATTTTATAGTTTAACAAGTTTTGAGTGAAAAGGAGTAGTTTTAAGGAAAACAAGCTCATATAATCTACTCAATTAGTTTATAATTTTCACCAAATAGCTTATGTAACTATAGCCAAGTATTTTTGTATGGAGAGTAAACCCTGTCAAAAATAGTGAATAAATATAGAAATAAATAAATGACTTGATAAAGTATTTAATGTGCCAAATGTTGCATCCAATAGTTAAATATTTCCAGTTTATTTGATTGTACAGTGTAACATTAATGACAGTATTCATTTAACATTATCGATGTTATTTAATTTTCCATTTTATTTCAAAACTAGTTTCCTTTTTTTCTGTCATTATTTTTACTTATTGATGTTACACTGTAGGTAATATAAAGAAATCAAAAAGGTAAGGTAAGGTCAATTTAAAATGTTTGAATCCCATATTTGAGACATTAATTACTTTTGGCAGGCTCAGTCCTCCATGTTTTTGTGTATTTTTTTTACTTATATTTTGTCTAGAGTATTTCAGATGCATGCACATTTAGAAACACAGTTTAGCAAACTGAGACCAGTTGCTGGTCCACAAATGGCCTCTGTAATGTCCAGTTTGCAAAAATAACTGGGAATGTTTGGAATTAACTTGAAGGAAAACTTCAAGCCAAATGACTCTTCTTATGCAAGGTGCTTTAACAAGCAGATTTAACTTTCCTAAAACCACAAACTGAGCTCTAGATGGAGAAATGTGTGCCTCAACACCAGAGATAATGGCTTTTAACAGGCACAATACACACCCACTCAATAACTTAGAATGTTATTGAAATGCTCATTTATTTGAGTAACTCAATTCACTAAGAAAAACACATAATGTAGATTAACGACACACAGACTGATGTTTGAAGCCTTTATTTCTGTTAAATGATTTTTTTTTTGTTGGCAACAATTGAAAACATGACATTTTAGATTAAAATATTACATCAAGCCAATAAAAAGAAGGCATTTTTAGCACAGAAATGTATCCTTAATGGAAACTATATTTAATATCCGCTTAAAGAAGCATTGTCCCAACACCTCTGAATACCCAGCAGCCATTTTACAGCACTTACAGCAGTAAAACCAGCTGGCCAGATGTGCTGGGCTTAGCTGGGGTTGCTAGGTAACGGGCCGTGCTTTGCTGGGGTCGCTAGGTGACGGGCCACTGTCTGCTGATTTGTAAGAGATTTTTGAAATGGGCCATTTTGCAAACACCAGAAAACATCAACTTATTGCCAAAAAATGGTTGAGTGATTTTTATTTTAAATTTTTTTTTAAGTGTTTGGGCTGTTTTTAGATGAAAGTACAAAAATGCAAAATGCGAATTTTGCTTAATGGGTCCTCTTTAAAATTCACATAATTGGGTAACTTGCGACACATCGTCTCACTTTACAAAACAAAACAAAAAAAATTAAATTCGATCACGTATACAGTCCAATTAATCGTAGTTATCAGAAATTGCATCAAGTTCAGTTTATTATTCCAATTAGAAAACCATTATTATTTTAGAAAGGGAAAGAAAAACAGTCAGTTGATTTATTGTCTTTCCATTACATATAGGGAAAAGTTTTTCATAATATGCTGGATTTAAAAAAAGAAAAAAAAAATTGGTGAAACTTTAATGAGCTTGTTGAGTGTTTATATTTCAAAACAAAATCACATAGAAAGTGTTTTGCATCCCAGACCGTACCGTTTGTGTCGCCTGTTCTGGGATTTCTCTGCCATCTTTATTTCTGAATCAACTGGCTCCACTTCAGGATGAGCAGTGGCGCCCTCTGTTGGATGGCGGCCAAATGGCAACACCAAAGGAAGGTCTAAGCCAGGGGTGGGCACTCCTGGTCCTCGAGGGCCGGTGTCCTGCAACTTTTAGATGCATCTCTACTTCAACACACCTGAGTCAAATAATGAGGTCGTTAACAGGACTCTGGAGAACTTGACTGCACTTAGGAGGAGATTCAGCTGTTGGATTCAGGTGTGTTGGACCAGGGAGACATCTAAGAGTTGCAGGACACCGGCCCTCGAGGACCAGGAGTGCCCACCCCTGGTCTAAGCGGATGTTACTGACTGGAACTCATGTTAATCTAATAAACTATTAATCGACAATCGTTGGTCAAATAATTGTTTGCGTCCTTAATTTTGAACATTTAATAAAACTCAATAAATTGGTTCTGGTTGACTGGATTGGTGTTGTAAAAACACGTCGTTTGGCTGTCGTGTTTGAAGAGACGCATTTGAGCAAACCCGTTTTAATTTTTAGATTTTATAAGATGTACATCAACGACCTGTTTTAGTTCTCCCATACAGGACTGCATTTCAAGACTGTTTTTAATGTCGTTCTCTGCGACTGGGTTACAGGAAGGATGCTTTTGAATCAATAATAGTTGGTTTGGTTCTGTTGTCAGGACATTTGTCTAAAACTGTTTTTAACCTCCCTTCTTCAACCTTCATCAGTTTTCGTCTCTGTGCAGTAATCTGAGCTCATCCCATCGACATGTTGGACAATAATCATCTAATTTATGCCTCTCAGTTTGGCTGTTGAAGGAAAACCAATCGACTGATTTTCTTGGTCTGATTTTCTTCTAAGTGTCGTCTTATTACCAGCTGAATCTATCTTTATACTTGGACTGCTTGTTAGTTAGGTTTTAATCTAAATCGGACTAATTGATTAGATTTCATGTAACTGAATGTGAATGAACCCATTTTGTTCTGTAAAGTTCATATATGTGGGGCAATAAATACATTTAGCAAGAGTTTCTGAAACAGAATATAACAGGTTTTTGTTAAAATACAACAAAGTTATAAAATAAAAGACGATGAACTTAACTTTTCTCTTAATAATGATGATAATTTTACATTTAAAAATGCATAATCAGTTATGAAACACAGTGTAGCACAAACTGTCTTATTCCCTGCCTGAGTCAGATTAAATCAGCACAGCATGGTGTGTTTATATTTATTTATTGATAATACTGTCTGTTCTGCATCGTTTATATCACTGTATGTTTTAAATACTTATATTAGTACAGGATGTCTTGGCAAAATGTTAGCTCATATCTTATAAATGCATATGGAGGTATATGTATGTATTTTTGTACAATTCTGGTTTAGTTTCTGCTCTGACTGTGTTGTTCTTTCAACAAAATGCCTTTTATGAGTCTTTACACTCCAGTTAATGATTAATAGATTACTAAATGAGTTGATGATATTCAAACAAATCGATTAATTGTGTACTTTTATAGCAGAATTTGAACTAAGTAAAGCTAAAGCTGCTACTTGAGGAGTTCTGGTCAGGACATTTTTACAGACAAATGTTTTTTTTTCTCATTTTAAATAAAAAATGTACATATTTTATGTGAAATTTTTAACTCAATTACTGGTCGATTAGTTGACGATTATTCAAATAAATCGATTATTCGCAACTAATCGATTCAGCCGTACTGTAAACGTGCGCTTGTCGCCTCAGGAGCTGTTGGGTGTGCTTCGCCACAGATGAGGACGACCGCACGGCGGAGTGGGTGCGGCCGTGCCGGTGCCGGGGCTCAACGAAGTGGGTCCACCAGGCCTGCCTGCAGCGCTGGGTGGACGAGAAACAGCGAGGCAACAGCACAGCGAGGGTCGCCTGTCCGCAGTGCAACGCAGAATATCTCATCGTCTTCCCAAAACTGGGTGAGCAGATGAGAAAAACGATCCAAAACATTTGACTGTTTAGGTTCGACACACCTGAAGCGGAGAATGATTCATCAATAGGCCTGTGCAGGACTAGACGACATGCTGAGGACGTTATCCAACTGTTTGAGTCAGAAATGTTGAAGCAGGAGTGAAACTTGCTGCAAACAGACCACTAAGGACAGGAGTTGGACACTCCTGGTGTGAAGCTTTGTCTACTTTAATGGGCGGGAATGTCGAGGCTGCATGATTCAACGCAAAAATACACACACCCATTCTACTTCCTGAGGATTTTACAGAAATATTATTTATGTAAAATCTACTTTTTTGAGCTTTTACAAAATGTTATAATGTTATTCTCTCAAAAGCAAACATGGAATGATGCGTTGCTGTTTTATTTTTAAAGAAATCCTTAAATCTTCCCTGGTAACCATTTGGGTTTTTAAAACACCTGGGTGAAACTAGGCCAAATTTTACTGGGCGATAAATTATCTAATCTGGCAAATTTAGGCAAATCTGTTGATTTTAGAAGGATTTCTTTAGCTGCAGATGCATCTTCTGCTACACATCATTAAGCATTCACTAAAGGAGTGCTATGTTGTTGCACTTTAGGCAATAAAATGTTTATTTTCTTGTTTAAAAAATTTAATAATTTGTTTATTTTTAAAACATATTTTTAATATGTAAAATGATTTAAGTGGTAAATTAACTTTTAGAATAATCAATAGAACTAAAATAATTGTAGATGCAACCCTAATTCACAAAATTAGAAAGATTAATATGATAAATTATTTAATCGGTCCAATTAATAAACCATCACCGAAGCTTGTATAGATGGAAAGAGAAGGTGTGAAAATAAATTGAACACTTTGAGAATCTGTGTTCAATTCCTACAGTAAAAGCTGGTTAAACTGCAGTATGCAACTTTTATTAAAATATATATATATATTTACATATTTGTTGAAACTGTCACCATTTTCAGTTATAATGATTATGGCATAATAATAATGCAAGAAATAAACTTTAAATTCTGCTGATTCACTGGAACAGGAAGACATTTTAAATATCCAAAATAAATAAACAAAACAACAAAGAAATTGAATGGTAAACTCTCTATAATTAACACAACCGTGTTTTGAAAAAGACAGTTGAGACCAAAACACCAGACTAAAAACTTTTATCATCCAGTTTTTTGTAGAAATAGAAACATAAAATCCTGCACACAGAAATTTTTTAGCTCGTTTTAATTCATCATACAATTAATTGATTTAGCAACATCTGCCTATTTAATGTTGGTAAATGTTGCTGTGATGAGAAGGAGCTTCTTAAAGAGACAGAGGCCCATTTTTAAGGTGGCAAATTGTGAAGTCAAAGTTCTTTTAAGTCATATTTGACATATGCAGCATTTTTATAACTACTGATTATAAAATGACACTATTTGGCTGGGAAATATGTAATTCTGCCCCTTTAAAATAAAGGAAAATTATTAGTTTGAAATATTTAAAGCTTGTCGAAAACAGATGGGATATGTAGTACCTCCAACAAGTTGTGGGTCTTCAGAAAATATCCAGGGGTGCCCTATCAGATGCCTGATCCTCCTCAATTGACTCCTAAATCTGTTGCAATAAATCAATCAATTGGTAAATTTATTGGTTTTCTCTTTTTCTACCAAAGAGAGTCTGGTGTTTTGGTCTCAATTTAAAGAATAATTTTGCTTACAAAGACTTCAGTGTCCATTTTATTTGTTGTTTCCGGTGTTTATTTATTTGTTTTGAATATTTAAAATGTCTTCCAGTTCCAGTGCTAAATGTTCATTAGAAATTAAAGTGTATTGATCTCCTAGAGGGTGGATTTGCATTATTATGCCATTATATTCACATATTGTCTAAAATTTGTTCTTATGACAGATCTAAAACTGCGATTGAGATTTTTGTTATAGAAGCGCACACCATTATTATTTTAGTTTGTGTTTAATTTTGAATTTGTTGTTTCATACTGAAACAGATAAATGCCACAATTAGACTTGGTGAGGTTTGTTTACCCACCCAAACATTGCGGTTATTATTTAAATAAATGTTTTCTGAACATAAGACACTGTTCTAAGTTTGAGTAAATAAACCGCTGCTGCACTTTGAGGCTCTGGGGAAAATAAAAGCTTTGCTTGCAGCTGGAAGGACTTTGTGTTCGCCATTAGGAATGGCATTAGTTGTTTTTTCCATGAGCTGCGTTGTTTGGTTTCAATAAATCATTGTTATTACCGTACTTAAGAGAGTAACTCATAAAAAGAAAACCAGCGAATGGCGCAGTCTATGTTTGGAGGTCTATTAAATTCGTCCAATCGCCCAACCTCTCGGCCTACTTGTCAAATGTTCTGACCAACTTAACCAGCTAATCCCAGCTTGTTAAACTGGTGTAACTCCCTAAAGAGCAGAACAGCAAACAGGTCCAACACTCACCGGGTTTTTGGGTGGTTTTTGTTGTCTTAAGAACCCGTTCCAGCTGGTTGTAGGGTTGGCAACGCCTTTGGAGCAGCACGTTGGTAGTGGACGCTGCAATCTGAAACTGAAGCCAGACTAAAAACAATGTTAAGCCAGGGGAGTGTTGGGCCCAGCTGGTAAACAGGTTCATCTATATTTATAGCAACCAGGGCGTTGCTGCCACTCAATGCAGAGATAAATGTTTCAGTTAAAGTGTTTAATCATGGTTCCTCTTTTTTCTTTTTTAGATTATGGACTAAAGGTTAAATTGAAAAATGGCAAGAATTAAAATTTTTACTTTTAGAAGGTTCTAAGTAGAGCTTCAAAATGCAAAAAGAAGAAATGTGGGGCGAAAAAAATCTGATCGATATCTATCAATCGATCACACATCTGATATTCACTGAACTCCGATCCAGAAGATCCAGGGAGATGTAGACAAAGCAACGACTTTAGTCGCGCAACTGTTTTTTTAAGGTAACTAAGGTTGATGGAATCAACTAACTCACTCACTCATTCTTTGGTTACCTAGCAACTCACTCATTCTTTGGTTACTTAGCAACAACCTGCTGAGTAACTGGCGCAGCAGCACTTTAAGGTTTCGCCTCATAAATGCTTAAAAATAAAAACTGTGAATAAGAGTAATACTGCCAATAGTGTGGCAATACTTCAGATATGAAAAACAAACACAAAACCCTAATAAATAATTATTGATATTGACTGATAAACTCTTATAATAAGTTTTTCAGCCTTAGCACACAGCCATTAAACTGAAAGAGGCTGTTCATATCATTACAAATCCATCACTACTCACAGCAAACTGTGATTCAGAAAAATAAGTCGGTGCCCATTAAACACAAACTTTGGTTTTTCTGGTTTGGTCCCAGTTTAGTGCGATTACCTCCAAGGTAAACAAACCGGAGTTTATTTTAAACACATTAAAACCGTCAGGAGTGAAAACACTCAGTTTATAATCGTCAGTTGAATTGATACACTTTTAGTTTATTAACAAGTCAAATGAAGGTTGTTGAAGTGCAGAAATAGTGGATATGTAGGGATGAACTGATCCACTTCTTTTCATTTCTGATCCTGATATTTGAGGTTCATTATCGGCTAATACCAATCCAATACAGTAAAACAGAACTTATTGTATTTACCCATCATGCCCTGCGCTGTAGGTCACTTCCTGCATTTTTAGCTGTTTGCGTTCACACATTCATTCAAACTGCGCCAGCGTTCACTTCAACCAAACCGAGACCAAAGCTTTTAGGCCAAGCAGAGTTAGCATCAGAGTTCGTTTACACGTTCACTCCTCCCCAAACGAAGCAGGTAGAAAACCTCCAAGCGGGTCGCTGTGTTCTGTTGGGTCTCTCCTCCCACCAGCACCTGCTGCAGAGCCACTTCCATCCTTTCACGCGGGTCCAGCTCTGAGGACGGTGTGTCCTTGCTGCTCCGTCTTTGCTCACACTCACAGAGTAAACAAACCTTCTGGAAGAGAGGCTGCCAACGCTTTGGTCCACCTTTAGACTGTAGCTGCACTCCTTCCTCCCTCCCTCCCTCATGCTTAATTATCTTAATTATAGAATCTGCTGCCAGTGGCTAAAATGAATTGCTCCTTTCTCCATCCTGTCAGCGGTCATTAGCAGTGACCCAGTTCCCTCTAGCCGTAACGGTGCAGCGCTTTGGCAGGAACAAAGTGAAAGAGTCAGGCTCTGGGAGGTGAGTCCGGTCAGCAAACACAGGTGCAGTCTGCAGGGGATCAAAAGCCTGGCGCCGATCCAGGCGGCAGTTTCATCAATAATTACTATAAAGCTGTGAGTTTAAGAAGCCGCAAAGTGATAAACTTTAATGAGGCCTGCCTAAAAAGCAGCAGCTTGACAAAGTGAAAGCTGCTGTGACTAAATTGTGCAAACAACTGATGGAAAGTGGCTTTATTGGGACAACACCTGTACAAATATCCTGCATGTCCTGAAGCAGGCAGGCAGGTGATTTAAGATGGAAATGACGATGCAAGCTGTCATTTTTACATCAGTGTTCAATGTAAACACTTTTTGTTTTATTTCTTTGAGGAATTTGACCAGTTTTCACCTGACTGCACACGTTGTGTGTGTGTTAAGTTCAGTTTGGCTCCAACCATTGGTCAGTTTTGTCCCAGTTAAAGTCCGTGCTTCAGGGACGGATTAGCTGGCGTCATAAAAGTTTCTTTTACTGAAGCGTTCTGAAGTTTAGGAGGACTCATGGTACGTTGGGGGAGTTTGGGATTTAGATACGCAGCACAGTAGCACAGGTGAGTTGCTGAAGGAGCAACACATCCACCACCAATAGTCTCTAAAAAGGCAAAACAACAATAATGGCTAGAACGATTAATCGATCAGTAAACGATTAATCATTAACTGAAGTAAACATTAGCTGGAGCATACACACGTAAAAAAGGCCATTTCCTAGAAGAACAACATATTCACCAACAAAAGTCTTAAAGGCAAAAACAATTGGGCCTGAAACGATTAATCAATTAGTAAACGATTAATTGTTAACTGAAGTAAACATTAACTAGAGTATACAGTCATAAAAGGTCAATTTATTCAGAGCAACATATTCAGAGCAGTAATCAAGCCAAAAACTATAGATACATTTTCCATTTTAGATTAAAATAAAACCTTCTTTATCTGTAATTATCATTTTTATCCAAAATTTCCACTTTATGTTTTGGTCCGTCTGATGATGTAACTTTAAAATATTGAACTATTAATTTGATCAGTTACTCAGTACTTGAGTAGACTTTTTTCCAAATACTCTTTTACTTTTGAATCATTTCCTGGACGACTACATTTCTTTTACTTGAGTAAAAATATGTTAGAGTACTGCTACTCTTACTTGAGTAAAATTTTTGGATACTCTGCCCACCTCTGCATTTCAGTATCGGCCAAAATCTGCATTTTTAAAATCTGGCAATCAGCCAGAAAACTGCAATACTTTTTACTCTTGAGTAATTTCCTGGACGGCTGCTGTTTACTTTTACTTCAGTGAAAATATGTTGAGTTAGTCTTGAGCTGTAATGTATCTGCAGACCTCAGAAAGTGCGCAGTCGTCCCCTGCGGTGCGTTGCCTCTGCAGCTGGCCGGTTATTAATAGCAAGTGGACGAGTCTCTGAGTGAGGAAATCAGGTTGGCTTCCTGTAAATATTGCATGATTTCCCCAGAGTCGGCTTGAAATGCCAGATGGGAGGAAGATGCAGCAGCAGAGAAACTTCTTCTTTTTTTTTTTTTTAATTGTCGCAAAGGTTTGGACTTTCAGTTGATCCTTGTTTCATGTCTGTTGTTTTTAATCAGAGAAGAAATGAAACATCAACAGGGTGTCCAAACTTTTTGTCACAGCCAAAATTGTTGAGTCAAAATAAAAACAAAATCAGGCAAATAAAGTAGCCTGATTTTATATGTTTTTTAAAAAAGAATATTTATTGTATTTTCAGGACTATTAGGGCCTTTGTAGATAAGAAAAAATTATAAAAATAAATTTCCACTAAAAAAATTCAGAAATTGAGTCTCATCTCAGAAATGTTCTAGAAAAAATGTCAAACTTTCAACTTTTTTAATTTTCTGAGTTTGAGAAGTCAAAAAATGTTCAACATTGAAACAAATTTTCAAGTTTATTAAAATTTCTGTTATTACTCTCAAAATTTCTGAGTTTGATTATGGAAATTTACTATTTTATTCTATCTACCAAAATACTCCTTTGTAAGATTTGCATGTTTTCTATGGTTTTCAGTTTTCATCTCCGTCGAACAAATTTATTTTCAGTGATAACAGGATTTATGTCACTTTCTTTCAAAACGTTTGGTCTATTTAGTCAAGTTTAATACATTAAATAAAAGCTGATTTGTGTGGGAGGAGGTGGAGAAGATCCATCTTTTCACAGATATCCTGTAGCTGTCTGTATCACAGTGCATTTGGAGAATCCTCTGACTGAAGACTCTTCAAATCTATGACAATGCAGTGAAAAGATAAAAGTTGGAGGTTCTCGTTGTTTCAGATGATTCTGGGTGGAAATAAAAAGCAACTTCCTGTAACCAGGCAACCGTTTCCTGTCTCCGTCAGGTCCGATCGTTTATGTTCTGGATCTGGCTGACCGGCTCATCTCCAAAGCCGGCCCCTTCGCTGCAGCCGGTATCATGGTGGGCTCCATCTACTGGACCGCCGTCACATACGGCGCTGTCACCGTCATGCAGGTACGTCCTCTGATGTTCGCCATGCGCCAGCAAGTCCAGCTAATATCGCTGAACTTCATTCATCATGGAAAAATTATTTTTGGTTTAATTTATTATGATAACTTTAAATTATTGATGTTAAATTAAGAAGAAAAAAACAACTCGGTATGATGGAAAATGTTATTTTCACTGCAGTTTGTTTCACAAAAGCATCAATAAATGTCAGTAAACTATAAAATATTAAATGCCGTTACTATGTGTAGTTTAGTGATATAAATCATATCCATTTGTTTTTCACTTCCGATATCTGAGGTTTAGTAGAACTAGAAAAAGACTTGGTGAGATTTTGTTTTTGCAGTGCATAGATTTTAGATCATATTGTAAAAAGCAACAAAAAAAGAAAAGCTGTTTTATTTTTTGGGGCCCCCAAAGCTGGGCACCCTGGGCTACTGCCCATCCTTGGCTTTTAAAACAAGGTATTTCTCAGAAAATCTTTATTGCTTTGATGATTTTAATGTCTTTTTGATGTGCAGGTGGTGGGCCACAAGGAGGGCCTGGACGTGATGGAGCGGGCCGACCCGCTCTTCCTGCTCATCGGCCTGCCCACCATCCCCGTCATGCTGATCCTGGGGAAGATGATCCGCTGGGAGGACTACGTCCTGCGGCTGTGGAGGAAATACTCCAACAAGCTGCAGATCTTCAACAGCATCTTCCCAGGTCGGCCGTTTGGTTTCTGATGTCAGAAATCATCCATGTTGTTTTTCATCTGCTGACGGCCCGAATGTCGGAACCGCAGGTATCGGCTGCCCGGTGCCGCGGATCCCGGCCGAGGCCAGCCCTCTGGCCGACCACGTCTCTGCCACGCGGATCCTGTGCGGCGCTCTGGTTTTCCCCACCATCGCCACCATCGTGGGGAAACTCATGTT